>NC_085874.1:28448796-28476296 GCF_034702125.1 Engraulis encrasicolus
CTTGGCTGGGTTGGCCATTGGGCATACAGGGCATTTGCCCAGTGGCCTGTTGATGATTTTGGCCTGGTCCTCCTCTCAGTGTAATCACTCAAGATAATGGAAAAAAGGAGGCGCACACAAGACTTGTGTGAAAAAGTGTATTGAAGCCGAAAATATACAACAGAAGTCTAAGGTTAACTGGAGAGACGTTTCGGAGCTAGTCCATTCTCAATGTCTCCAGTCTCCAGTCTCCAGCCTACTGGAGACATTGAGAATGGACTAGCTCCGAAACGTCTGTTTCTCCAGTTAACCTTAGACTTCTGTTGTATATTTTCGTCTTCAATACACTTTTTCACACATGTCTTGTGTGCGCCTCCTTTTTTCCATTATCTTGAGTGATTACTACTTTTTTGGGAGTGCTCGCACCAAGCAATACACGAGTATTAAGTTCAAGGCGCAGACGCCGACCTTTGTTGGTCTTTTGTCATCCTCCTCTCAGCGTAGCAGTATCAGCCCTCATGCCGACAGCAGACCTCTCTGAGTCAGATTTACATATTCATTTTGGCTGTTGTGGTCAAAATAGCTTGAAATAGATGACTACAAACACTGTCACAGGCTTCATTGGCTCTCTAAATGCCTGGCGGACTAGTCTTTGCTGAAAATGCCCGGCCTGCTATTTTCCCCCAGTGCAGCCCTGGCTGTGTGTGTTATTGAGAGCCCTGCAGACACACAACGATGTCCATCCACACCCAGATCTCTGGTATGTGACAAAGTCTATCCTACCCTACCTGTACCTCCCAAATGAAATAAGGTCAAGGTCAAGGTCAAGGTAAACTTTATTATCCCTCAGGGGGAAACTCAAGTGGTCAACATTTCACATCTCCTCAGGACATACTACAACACATAGACAGTGGACGTTGGACATACCACATTAAAATAAATAAGGGATAAGAACATTAAGTTCCTAAGAAATACATAAGAAATACAGTTCCTCTGCGGCCAGTATCAGTGATGATGACCCACGGATGTGCATCAACACACCCTGGCATACACCCACACATTCACTGACACATGCAAAGACCAGTCACACACAGGAACGTAGGCTACATGCAAAAAGTTGCAAATGCACACGCGCAGATGTACTGTGTATATCTCTGCATTTGACCCTAACACACACATGCACATATTGAACAAGGTCATGTGCTTGTAGGCACAGAAGAAGAAAAACACAAGGTAACTAGAAATGCATTCTCACAGAAAATGCTGGAAGCGGGCTTGCCTTTTGGGGCAGAGATGAAACAAAGTACTATTGAGAAAACAAAGCTAAAAGAAATCTTGGAAAAACTCCATCCACCCAGTCAGAAGTTATGGGCCAAACAATTCAGCCATCTTGGATTCAGCCATCTTGAAAGTGTTGTAGCTCTGCGTTTTGGGGATATACTAAATGACATACATGGTATTTTAAGTTGGCTAAGGAACACTGCATATGATAAAATTTTGAAAATCAACATGGCTTCGAGCGGGATTAGAACTCACAACCTCCATATCTGTAATCCAACCCCTTTGCCATTGATATTAAATGACATACAATACATGATATTTGAAGTTGGCTAAGGAACACTGCATATGATATCATTTTGAAAATCAACATGGCTTCGACTGGGGTTCGAACCTCCAACCCCCATATCCCTAATTCAGCACATTTGCCATTCATACTAAATGACATACATGGCATTTTAAGTTGGCCAAGGAACACTGCATATGATATAATTTTGAAAATCAACATGGCTTTGACTGGGATTCGAACCCCCAACCTCCATATCTGTAATCCAGCACATTTGCCATGCATACCAAATGACATACATGGCATTTTAAGTTGGCCAAGGAACACTGCATATGATATAATTTTGAAAATCAACATGGCTTTGACTGGGTTTCGAACCCCCAACCTCAATATCTGTAATTCAGCACATTTGCCATCCATACTAAATGATATACATGGCATTTTAAGTCGGCCAAGGAACGCTGCATATGATATAATTTAGAAAATCAACATGGCTTTGGGCGGGTTTCGAACCCTCAACCTCCATCTCTCCAATGCAGCAGCATGCATTACCACTAAGCCAAGCAGCTAATTGTCATGCATAGTCCAGCAAGACTATATTACATTGCATTGCAGAGCTGAACAATAGGCTTCTAGAATGCTTGCTCGCACCTGCTCGTTAAGAATGGAATCTTGAGACAGTGACAGTTGAAATGGAATCCTTCACTGGCTGCACCTGTTGTGATTGACTGAAAGACAGTTAGTATTGAGCCTTTAACAGGGGAGAAAATGAGAATGAGTTTTTTGTCTTTACAACATCGTTGTAAAAAAACTAAAAGGAGTTGGCACGTGTCCTTTTCACAGATCGGAGTCATGCTTGTGATCTCTCTAACAGTCTTTGAATGAAGTTTATAGGTTAAAATTTTCAGGCACAAATGGACCTCCGTGTGGGACATGCGCTGATCTCTTGAAAAAGGCACTTTTCAAAAGACTGGGATTCTCCATAGAGCCAGGCCTGTTTTTTTTACAAACCTGCCATTTAAAAAGTATTGGGAGTTGGGAGATGAAACTTTCACAATTTGGAGACATGCCATAGAGCTCGCTAACAACGCGTCAACTAAATTTCTAGGTGAAAGTGTTGATGTTTTATGACCGAAAAAGCCTCCTACACTCTAATCTCTAGAGTGGCGGAACTGTCGTTCATGAAGGTTCCACCATGGTTTTCAATGGAGACCCAGGCTTTCACAAAATCGCCAAAAACGGGAAAACGACAAGAGACACGGAAAAGCCTATTAATATACGCGATCTCTAAGCCGAGCCGGTCGTTTTAGTGTTTGAACGGTGTCTCTATCTCGAAAGGCCTAGGAGGATATCCATTTTCTATTTTTGCTGCCCCTGCACAAGAGAACCAATAATAAATAATTAACAGGACTTAGAGATTACTATAATCGGGCCTTGCTCTGCAAGAGCTCTGCTCTTGCTCCGCAAGCCCGCTTAATAATTAACAGGACTTAGAGATTACTATAATCGGGCCTTGCTCTGCAAGAGCTCTGCTCTTGCTCCGCAAGCCCGCTTAATAAATACATGGTGGGTGTATACAGTACATCTTACATTACCTTGTGGGAACAGTCAGAGGCGCATCTTGTCACCAGGCTAGGCAGGTAGCCGCTTGGGGCCCCCAAGTCTATAGATGGTACATAAAAGCTAAGACTAAACTACAGTAGTGGTGATTTGTTGCGAATGTTCATTCTTAGGAATTTTCGCTTGGGGTCCCCACTTACCCTAGAATCGCCTCTGGGAACAGTTTGGAGCAGGCCCCTTCTTCTTCCAACATGACAGTGCACCAGTAGCCAGGATGCGCCCTCCTAGTGACACAACACCTTGGCGTTGCAACTAGTCAGGTCAAGAGCAATGCAAGCTACTTTCTGAGTTCCCACAAATGCGGGAACTCCTTTCACTTTGTCGGGAAGCAAACATCCATAAGCAAACTAAGGGAGGCGGATCAACCATACCCTTTTGGGAAATGTTAATTGTTGTGCTCTTGCTCAGACCAAGTCTCGAAGAGATTTGAATGTGGATGATAATCAGGCTAGTGCGCCAGTGGACAAAGCAAGGTCCATAAAGACATGGATGACAGAGTCTGGTGTGGATGAACTTGACTAGCCTGCACAGTCCTGACCTGAACTTGATACAACACTTTTGGGATGGTTGAGAGCGGAGACTGAGATCCAGGCCTTCTCGACGAACATCAGAGTGTGACCTCATCAAAGCACTTGTGGAGAAATGGTCAAAAATGTTCCTATCCTATTGTATTGATAGTATTATATTGTATTGTATTGACTGTGATATGCGCTCATTCTCCTGACCTCCACATTATTTTTCTTTTTGTTTTTTAGTTTTTTTCCTGTTTTTTTGTCTTTGTATTTGTCTTGCATCTATAAAAAATACCATAAATAAAAAGTATCAAAAAAAAAAATGTTCCTATCCTATAAACACACTCCTGTGTGTCCAATCTTGTGGACAACCTTCCAAGGAGAGTTGTGAATGTAATAGCTGCAGAAGGGGGGGGTGGGGCGACATCATATTGAACCCTATGGGTTAGGAATGGGGGGAGGGGGTACTTCAGGTCACGTGTGAGTCAAAGCAGATTAGAACATATGTTTCGCTATATAGTGTATCACGACACAGTTGTAATCTATAGATACAATGTTTACAGATATATCCACACACACATACACACAGACAGACAGACACACACACACACACACACATAGACATACAGAGCAGACATGGCACAGCGTGTCAAAAGCCATAAAGAGATGAAAGGTTCTAAACAAGCACTGATTAACGAGAATGTATAAAATCGGACAGAGAGCCACTGACGCAATATGCATGATGTCAACACAACATGACTCAGGAATCTCTGTTCGCCGTTCAGACATCTGAGGATGCAAAGTGAGGAGAGATAGAGAGAGAGAGAGAGAGAGAGAGAGAGAGAGAGAGAGAGAGAGACAGAGACAGAGACAGAGACAGAGACAGAGAGACAGAAAGAGAGATGTATGAAAGGGAGGGAGATAGAGAGAGAAGAAAGAAGGAAGGAAAGAGGGAAGGAAAGAAGGAAAGAAAAATAAATAAAGAAAGAAAGAAAAGAAGTAACAAAAGAAAGAATGAAAGAGAAATAAATAATAAAAAAAACACCATTAATGACTGCAGTTAATCGGTTTTCGCAGCTGTGGATAACAAATATATTCCAGAAACAATCAAGTTGATGAAGACAGGGTGTTAATCTAAGAGGGACCCCTGCAGGGTAAAATCCATCAATACGTATCCTTCAATGACGCACGGCACGGTTGAGGGAATGTCTCTGAGCCTGAAGTCTGAAGTGGATATGACCGTGACGCAGGTCACAGGTGGGCAAGATGTTACGAGATCGTCCTCCACGATCTTGGTGAGAGCAATAACCATCGCCATGGTGAAAATAAAAGGCAAAAGACTCATCTGTCATCGTGACCCAACAGAAATGGACTGCATGACTCAGCAGCTTTGTTCTTTCAGTTCCTTGAAATGAAAGTTGAAATTGTTTTAACACCTGTGAATTTTACGGTTATTGGTCATGTTTTAACGTCCTCACAGATTTTTGTTAGCCTGGTAAAACTAGCACTTTGCACAGCTACAACTCTTTTTGTGCTGACAGAGGGGTCTGTTGGTGCTGGCACTGATAGGTTTTAGGTTGGTAGAGCCAGGCTTGAGTAGTCAGTCTACCTGTTATTAACGTTCATATACTTCATTGTGAATGAAAAAGTGGTCAAATGCACACCTAGCCCAAAGTGTCTCCATATTATTTATCCTTCCCAATTTTATACTGTGAAAGATATCAGGGTAGGCAGGATAATGCCAGCCTGACTTGACCAGTCCATCTCTATTTCATTTCATTTGTTGGTGAGGGTCTGGGTACACTTTGCCAGGAGGGGTTAAGTTCGTGTCACCAGTCCATAAGCGAAAAGGGGTGGACGCTAATGCCAATGATGTCAAATGTCTGCACCAAATGTCTATTGTCATTGCTGGCAGTGTAGCAATGGCAGTCAACACTGAGGAAGATTTTCAATCCATTTTCAGCACCTAAAGAGATGTATTACATTACTGGCCTTTTTGTTGAATATTAATTTGCTGTTGGCAATTATTCCATCAATCCTTAGATTTGCCAGGCATAGCCTGCAGCTATACGTATTGTTCACAACCATTGTGGCCACGTCCGAGTTCGCTAGAAAAGAGATGGTCACCTGCGCCTAGTTAGCATAGCATTTTGCGTTAGTGTTAGTAATGTTAGGATGTTAATTATATCTTGACTTGGAAAAAAAACATTTATCTGGCAATAACCAAATTAAACTACTAGCAGAGAAGTTGTGTTTTCAGTTGAAAACCGGCATCAGCAAACTCAAAGTTGCGATAGATAGAAAGTTGTGAAGTTACCATCAGTGATTGTTGTTATGGCACAAATGTTTATGGCATTTCAGATATGTTATCCGGTAATATCTTCTTACAATTCAAATACGGATTGCAGATTGAACTGGGAAGAGGTCTATGTAAATCTGTCAAAAAAAATTGCAGTTGGATTGTTGTCCATCTAGCTAACATGCTAACTATATGTTTTGCTGATTAGCAAACTGTTTTGAATGTTTCAGATGTTACAATATGTCAGATCATTGATTTAGTAATATCACCTTTCAGTTTAAATGTGTTGTAGGTTAAGCAGGGGTGTGTGTATGTGTCAGGAGTTGAAACTGGCTAGTTTCATATTCTGACATGGCCACATGGTGGGTTTCTTTCCTGCTATAGGACAATAAATATCTGACAAGGAAAGTGTTCATAGGAAAGTTTGTAGTTTGCACCTTAGTAACATGAATTGTTAACCTTGTTTTTTGTAGCGATATATGCCTTTCTGTCCTGACTTGGGGTGCAGAGGCACACTGTTTGTAACCATGAAAGTTATGATTGCTAACTTCATGCGATTGTGTCAGAGCAGGCCCAATTATTTCAAACCAGAGCTGAGTTCACTCCTCCCTCACAATAATCGCTTCAGGCCATTAGGGACCCAGACCTTCACCTAACGCTATCTACAACCCCACATTCTTCAACCCCTAAACACACACACACACATCCGCAGATATCAATTTCAAACCACTGGTGTTGTAATAAGTGTGGTTATGCTAACTCACTAGTGCGTTGCGCTGCTGTGCAGTAATCAGAGTGGAAATGCTAACATCGCCACATTGTCTCATCTCCTGTCTAAGTCTTGTTATCTTGATGCTTCCCGCGTGGAGTCAGGGGTCTCTGGGTTTCTCCCCTCCACTGCCAAACCGGACAACGGTGGCCACTGGCCAATGGAAGGGGTGCTGGCTCCGAGAGGAACGTTCTAGAACTCTTGTCAGAGTGAGTTGAGTCTCAGACCGAGGACAGAATGGCGCCAAACGGTCAGCGTGAGACAAACTGGCAAAATGCTATTTGTCCCCCTTTTTTTTAAAAGATTTTCTTTTTTGACCCATTTTTCCTCTGTGTCTCTTGTGTCTTTTATTCTGTCTCTCTACATGTCTCCATTCCTCCTTCTGTCACTTCTTCAACGTCACCTCACCTCATCTCACCTCCCTGTTCTTCGGTACCTTGCAAGGCAAATTCATACCTTACGCTGGAGATGCATATGGATACATTACGTACAGAGTTTTTCACGTGTTCTAATAGTTGATTCTGTACATAGTTTTACACAGAATTGAGGAGCTTACACATACAGATGAAACAGATGAAACACAGAACAGAAAATACCTTGCCATACGTACAAGACAAAGAGAGGTACTGTATGAAGTAGAGATGCACCGGATCCTGATTTTTAGGATCCTGCCGGATACCGGATCCACTGCTTAAGATCCTGCTGGATCCGGAACCGGATACCGGTTGAAACACATAGCCTACTCACACACGTGGGCCCTTTTTATTACGTTTGCTCAAACTATTTTTTAGACTCATTGGCTTACTGCCACACTGCCTGCACTGGCCGCTTCCAAAGTTCTTTCACTCCATGCAGCAAGTGGGGTTGTGAAAGACTGACAGAAAAACCTAGGCCAGAGA
The DNA here is from genome assembly GCF_034702125.1 of Engraulis encrasicolus. Taxonomy (NCBI): domain Eukaryota; kingdom Metazoa; phylum Chordata; class Actinopteri; order Clupeiformes; family Engraulidae; genus Engraulis; species Engraulis encrasicolus. The sequence goes on from NC_085874.1 coordinate 28,456,439, forward strand.
TGCACCAGATCCTGATTTTTAGGTAACTGCCGGATACCCGATCCACTGCTTAAGATCCTGCCGGATCCGGATCCTGTGAAAAACCCTATTATCCTGCCGGATCCGGAACCGGATCTTGGATCCTGTGCATCTCTAGTATGAAGTGATTGATGGTTAGAATGTGTGGACAGAATTAGTTTCGTAACTGATCGTATGGGTATGAATAATAACGTCAGGCCACAGGCCATCAGGACTGTGATCTTGAACATCAGCGATCATCTTGGAAATGTTAAGAGAGCAGGTCTCAGGTGATTTGGGGATAAATAAACAGAGAAAAAAGCTGAGAGATAGAGAGAGAGAGAGAGAGAGAAAGAGAAGCAGAAAAAAGAAAGAAAAGGAACAATTGTGTGTAAAGAAAGAAAGGAGCATGTTCCACATCAGTTGTTTTTGGTCGTTGGGTTATGTTGATTGGTTTTGACTTGTCATTGGAGGAGATCTGATAAATTTTCATGCACACCTACGAATGCGTACACATGGGTCCACCTAACCACACAAACATACACACACACACAAACTCACTCCTCAGCAAACAATTTCTCCTCGGAACACACACACACACACACACACACACACACACACACACACACACACACACACACACACACACACACACACACACACACACACACACACACACACACACACACACACACATACACGCGCGGATACACACACACACACGCGGATACATTGCAGATAACATAATATACCAAACACACACACACACGCACACACACACACACGGATACATTGCAGATAACATAATGGCACTTCTAACCCAAGCAACGTTAACCACCGTCAGATGCAGGAGTGCGGGCAGAGTAAATGAGGTCTGTGTGGAAATCTAAACAACAATAAGAAAAACATAAACAGCGTAAATCAGAGCCACGTGCGGCTCCGGGGGGATCCCAGATGAAGTCACTGATGACAGCATCAGCGGAGGAAAAGCAAATACCCACAATCCCCCTGTTATGGCTTTGCGGCAAGCAAATGAAGCGGACGGCTCAAGTCAGCTTAACAGTGTTTGAAATGTTTACTACTGGTTATTGCAACACGTGTCACATTGAATTGCTTGGTGATACTTCATAATTAATATATTGCATGCACTGCAGGTAAAATAACCTACATATTTATCACCGGCTAAGCTAAAACCTAAAAGGATGCAATTTCTTCCCCTGCTGTACAAAACACTGTCTACTGTATAGTTTTACAGATCGGCAAGCATCTAGCAGTTTCAAGTGCATTTGCTTCTGAATTACAAGCCTTTGTTTGCATGATCACTTTTGAACAGATGGATGGATTTTTCACAGATCCTGGGCAGTAATAATCTACAATCACTGGCCACTACATTAGGAACACCAGTCAAAAAATCAGTCAAATAACCACTCATTACAACTGAGGTATGCATATGAGAATCCCTGATTACACACAGCACATCAAATTTTGAGACAAATGGGCTACAGCTGCAGAAAACCACATTTGGTGCCACGCCTGTCAGCTAAGAACAGGAAAATGAGGCAACAATTTGGACAGGCTCACCATAAACGACACTAGAAGGTCAGAAAAATGTTGCCTGATCTGGTCTTGTCTTGATAGCTCCTGCAACACTCAGGTGGAATGGTCAGAATTTGGCGTCAACAACATGAAAACAAGGGTCAACCCTGCCTTACATCAACGTCGGCAGGGGATATAATGGAATAAGGATATTTTCTAAGCACAATTTGGGCCAATTAGTACCAATTTATCTTTGTTGGAATGGCACAGCCTACCCGAGTATTGTTGTAGGCAGTTCAGGCAGTTCAGAAGGCAAAAGGGGGTCCAACCCAGCACTAGAGAGGTGTTCCTAATGAAGTGGCCGGTGAGTGTGTATTTGGTACACAGTCTGAGGGGTCAACAATCTGGAGACCAACACTTTCAAGGTGGTCAACTTTCAAGATGGGCACCGTGGCATCAAAGTTGATGTGTTGGAATCTAGTTCCACCAGATTTTTTTTACAGTATGCCATGCAGAAAGTGTGTCTTGTTATTTCATGAGCAGTATACTACAAATCTCAAAGGGGAATTAAATGTACTCCCGGCAGGTATGATTGTGATGTATCGTGCTATACTGTGTACTGACGATCCAATTGTGGATTTGCTGACTAAATGGTTTTGAGGTACTGTAGGCCAGCGAGTGTTATACAAGTCGGGCTTCTGGCAGGACCCCGGTTCAGATAGAGCCTGTCGGGCCCCTAAGCTGTCTTCCTGTTATGACCAGCTGCAAAACCACATGATTTACGATAGCGGCTATCGCACACGAGGCACAGCAAGGCACTCTGGGATGGCTGATGAAAACTCGGCCTGAACTGGAGCCTCCGACCGCAAGGCCGGGAGAGGCCTGTCTGGGCTGCTGGGGCCGGTCCGCCATGCACGGCTGTTTTTACAGTGGGGCTTTCGATAGGGACCTGCTCCACCCCCATCCAGCAACCCAGACTGATTTATGAAATAATTACAGAACAAAGGGAGAGACAGAACACGAGAGAGAGAGAGAGAGAGAGAGAGAGAGAGAGAGAGAGAGAGAGAGAGAGAGAGAGAGACAGATAGATAGATAGATAGATAGATAGATAGATAGATAGATAGATAGATAGATAGATAGATAGATAGATAGATAGATAGATAGATAGATAGATAGATAAACAGACAGACAGACAGACAGACAGACAGACATGGAGGTGGGCAAACATACTAACATCGACATACAGAAAGTGAAAGTTTGCAAATAATGAGTTAAATGGGAAAAGTGTATTGTGTGACAGAAAGAGAGAGACAGAGGGCAAGAGAGAGAGAGAGAAACAAAAAGAGAGAAGAGAGACTTTCATTAGTTTTCTTTTGTTTCAGACATAAAAGCTTTACCTTAGGCATGTAAAAGTTTACCTCAGACATGTGAAAGTTTTACCTTTGACACGCTATGGTTTATTCCGTAAGTAGACAAAGTGAACGCAATACATGTATTTAAAGACAGACTGGATGATTGATAGGAAGAGAGAAACCAAGAAGCAGAGCAAGAGACAGCAAGAGAGAAGTTAAGTTTGGGCTACCATAACCTTGTCTCTCCCTCTCTGTCTCACACTCACTTTCTCACTCTGTATCACTCTCTCTATATATTTTTTTTCACTCTGTTTCTTTCTCTGTCATTCCCGCACACTAGTACTTGATCTGTCTAACCATGAAAGAGACAGAACGGTGGTGAGCTATCGTGAGGCTGTCCGCAGCACCCTGGGAGGATGAGTTATGTCGGAGCCATAATCCAGATTACCTGCCAAGCGGAGCGGTCTTTAGAGGACTGCACACCGACTCCACACACGAATCGGGTTTCCTCGTGAAAACAACACCCGGGCCAGCCGGGACCCGACCACAATCTCCGCGGGAGGATTACACCCCTCGGCCAAAAACAAGATAACAACTCTTTTTAAATGAAAAAGTCAGGCTCATTGCACACACTACATGCTAGGCTCAGCATGGGGATGAAGTTGAGGCCTAAGGTGGTTATGAACATTACAGGCACCGGACAGTATTTCACCCTGCCATTTGCTGATCGCAGTAGAGTCATGGATTAATACATGCTTGTCATTGGTTATTAGGTGTTATGCTACTTGCAAAAGACAGGCAGGACAGCACTCCGGGATAATTTAGATTTTATTGCCCATTCGACGTTTCAGTCTTAACCCTCTTTGGTATTTCTTATGGAATTAGCATCCAGTTGGTCTTGACTTTTGCTGAGTTGAGTGTGCTTCATAAAGTTTAAGGCTACTACTAGCACCATCATCTAACAAATTGTCTTCATGGCCAATGGTTACCAATCAAAGGTTTGTGAATCTATCTGTCAAACGATAGTTTTTGGCTCCAAAACAATTGGGACTACACGTACAACTTTCTTTGTGTTCTTTTTCAGAACAGTATCCAGATCCAGTTTACCCTGTTAAGACACGCCCATATCAATTTTTCTGTTACCAAAATGAAAATAGCCAAGTCGTAGCACATCGCTATGTCTTTTGTCATAGTGGTGTAGTATTGTAGTAGCTAACTTTTCAATGACTATTACAACATTCCACTGTTGGAACGGCGTGCATTATGGGGTTCAGTTCTTTGCCTCATGGATGGATGGACAGACGGGTTTGAGGGGGTTGGTAGAGCAGGGGTCGCAGATGTTCTCTCACACACCGTTGATGTCTATTGACTGCAGTGTGTCCTTAAAGGTGCACTGTGTAATATTTTTGGTAGTTGATTTCTAGAAGTCATGCTGCCCATTCACAAATGTGACCTTTATCATGAATATGTACTGTTATCACCACCATAAAACTCTAAGTATTCATTATGACTGAGGAAATTGCATTTTTCACTCATGTCTGCCATTTTCAATTTCCAGAAGTAGACATTTTTAACTTAGTTCATTCTTAAGTAAATATTCATATTCACTATTTTAATTTGGCAATAGATAGCACAGTTTCAGTGCGGAGCATAATTTCAATACCTACTCTGGGCACCATCTTACACAGTGCACCTTTAAATGCAGTGTGACACAAACCGCTGAGTCTGAGAGAAGAGTAGAGGAAAGATGGGAGGAGAGGGGGATAAAAACTAGTGGAGAGTGGAGGACTGGAGGCAAAAAGAGAGGAGAGCCGAGAGGAGGAGGATAAAGAAGAGAGGAAAGATGGGAGGAGTGGAGGGTAAAGAAGTTGAGAGGAGCGTGGAGGAATGGAGGGTGAAGAAGTGGAGAGGAGAGTGGAGGAGAGGAGGGTAAAGTGGAGAGGAGAGTGGAGGCAAAAAGAGAGGAGAGCCGAGGAGAGCAGAGAGGAGGGCTACGAAGTGGAGAGGAGAGTGGAGGGTAAATAAGTTGAGAGGAGAGTGGAGGAGAGGATGGTGAAGAAGACGAGAGAAGAGAGGAGGAGAGGAGTCAAAAAGAGAGGAGAGTGGATGTTACCGCCAGGTTTAGTTTGGGTTTTTTTTTGGTTTTTTTTCCCCCTGTCAATGCCGTCTTGTTGGGGACCCTTAATTTCATTATTGTCCTCCATAGACGGCGGCGCTCATCAGTGGCGGCACCTGGGGAGTGGGGCGGAGCGCTGTGAATAAAACAGGAGGCTTACCACAGATCGCTCTCCCACTCCGAGCATCCGGCCTCGTCCACTTCCCGGTCGTGACTACAGCTGCTTTTGCCTTTTGGAAGCCGTCGTCCTTTTTGCTGCGTTTTGTACCTTTTCTACAGGGGCGCGGCCCCTCTGTTTGTTGATCATACCCTAGACATTTTGCGTAGGAGCTCGGCTCCCTTTTTTGTTCACCCCCCTCCTTTTGTTTAATAAATATCTTATTTTATACCATTTCCGTTTTTGAGTCCCTTTCATGTTACCATCTGTAACATATTGGGCGCTCACCGGGATATGAACCCGGGACCTCTCGCATCCCTTCACCTCGTTTTTGTAGTCTAGTTTGCATTTTGGCCGTGCTGCGCTTTTTTCCCCGTGGTGAGTACCGTTTTTGGGCTGGGTGTTTTTGTTTTCCTTTCTCAAGTCGTTTTTGTGGCTATCCCAGGAGGGGGCTCCCTGAAGCCTCGAGCTGGGTACGCCACTGAAGATACGTAGTTAGTCAGGCTCTTGTTTTCTCTCTGTTTTTTAGAGCAGGATCAGAGTAGGACCCACCCCTGCCCAGGTGTTTTTCACTCGCCACTTGTCCCCCCCCCAACGCATGAGCCAAACTGCCTGTTTTTTCGGGAAGTCTGTTTTTGTGGTCCTGTCTGCACATCCGTGCCTGTCTTAATTGACCACCTGTTGCTACTTGATCGTAGCTTGATTGTAGCTCCATTTCAACGCCTATTTGGCCTTGACTTGATGCTACTTGGCTCGGGAGCATTTAGTTCATCTGTGTGCCTGTTTAGTTGCCGGTTTGTTACGACTATCCGTGATTAATCAGCTGTTCGTTATCATTAGTAATCATGGCCGCCATCAAAGGTTTTGTTGAATCCCCGTCACGCACTAAACTGCATCGTTTTAGCAAACCCGAATTGTTGGAAGTGGCCAAACAATACAACATCGCGTTAGACACTGAGGAGCATAAGACCAAAGATAGCATTAAAAGGAAACTCTTCGACGTCTTCACTGAAACTGGGGTATTGCCACCTCGTACGCCAGTCAAAAACACATCGCCGACTTCTCCCTCCGCTCCGCATAGTCCCTCTGAAACTATCCGTCTGCGAGAGTTAGACCTCGAGCAGCGACGTTTAGAATTAGAGACAGAACTTGCAAAACAGCGACTAGAGTTGGAGCGCGACCGCCTAAAATTAGAAGCGGAAAAGAGCAAAAACAAAACTGTCTTTGACGTGGCGAAGAATATCAAATTGGTGCCCCCCTTCTCTGAGACTGACGTTGAGCGGTATTTTCCGCACTTTGAGAGGGTTGCAACTAACTTTGCGTGGCCAAAAGATCAGTGGGCCTCTCTCCTCCAGTGTGTTTTGACTGGGAAAGCCCAGGAAATTTACTCGTCTCTCCCAGTTGCGAATAGTGTCATCTACGCCGATGTAAAAGATGCCATTCTGCGCGGTTACCAGTTAACCCCCGAGGCGTATCGCCAGACATTCCGTAAGCTTCGAAAAAAAGCTGATCAGACATATGTCGAGTTTGGCCGGAAGAAGGAAACTTCGTTTGATCGTTGGTGTGCTGTAGTCAAAGCAGATGACCGAGCAAAACTACGCGAGCTAATTCTACTCGAGGAATTTATCAACTGTTTGCCGCCTTCTGTTGCAACACATGTCAGCGAGCAGAAACCAAAGACTCTGTCCGTTGCATGTGTCCTGGCGGATGAGTACACTCTCATTCATCAGGACCGTGCCTATGCCAAATATCGTTCATCGTCTCCTGTGTCTAGTAATCGCAGTGGCACAACGTCGCCGTCTGTACCTTCTGATAAGCCAGGCTGTTTCTACTGCAGTAAACCTGATCATGTCATAGCTGATTGCCCTAAATTGAAGCGCAAACGTGCGAGAGATGCTACCACTAAGAGTGCTGGTTTGGTGCACTCACTTCAGCCCCTACAGCGTTGTTCCGATAATGTCACAACCGTAGACGAGTCGTTGTATGAACCATTCCTGTTAGAAGGAACCGTGTCCGTGTCCGGTGCCTCTCCAATGCCAGTACGCATATTACGCGACACCGGTGCGAATCAAACTATACTTCTACAGGGGGTCCTGCCATTGTCAGCGCGCACTGCCACAGGCAGTAGTGTGCTGGTTCGTGGCATTGGAAAGGGGGTATCCAAGATGCCCCTCCACCGTATTTTATTGCGGTCTGACCTTGTTAGTGGCGAAGTGACTGTTGCTGTCCATAACTCTTTGCCCGTCCCGGGTGTCACACTATTGCTGGGTAACGACATTGGCCGTGGTAACGTGTTTAGCTGTGATGCGCCGCTCGAAGTAGTGACCACACCGTTGGTATCCGACACGCCCGATCAATGTGAGCGCGAGCATCCTGATGTGTTTTCCGCCAATGTAGTGACGCGTGCCCAAGCTAGAAAGGCTGTCGAGTCCAAGGTGGACCCAGACGTCGTTCTAGCTGACACATTCATGTTGAAGCCAGAGGCGTGCGTTAGGCTCAAGGAAAAAGGTCCTAAAAGCAAAATTGTGTTAGACCCGGCAATCCCGAAATTACTGCACGACGGCCCTGACTTCTCGTTATCCCCCTCTGAGCTGATTAAGCAGCAGAAAGCTGATGATAGTCTCGTAACCTGTTTCGATTCATTGTGTTCCGATTCGGAAATAGGCACCGTCTCCGAGGGTTTTTACCTACACAATGGTGTCCTCATGAGGAAATCTGAGGACTGTCCGTCGCCAATCCTGCAGATAGTGGTACCGTCCAAATACCGCTCCGCCATCCTGAGCATGGCCCATGATGGTCTCGCTGGCCATAGTGGCGTAGGTAAAACGTATGATCGTATTCAACGGCATTTCTTCTGGCCAGGTGTCAGGCGTGACGTAGCAGAGTTCTGTAGGTCTTGTCACCCCTGTCAGCTTGCTGGAAAGCCCAACCAAATAATACCACCTGCGCCCTTACACCCCATCCCAGCCGTAGGCCAGCCGTTTGAGCGCGTAATTATAGACTGCGTCGGTCCACTCCCCAGGTCAAAAAGTGGCTACCAGTATCTGTGCACGTACACTCGCTACCCAGAGGCTATTCCCCTCCGGAAAATTACCACCAAACGCTCAAACGTATGCTCCGTGCGTTCTGTCTGGAGACTGGAGCGTCTTGGGAAGATGCTGTGCCTTGGTTACTATTCGCCTCTCGTGAAGTGGTCCAGGAATCCACTGGTTTCAGTCCAGCCGAGCTCGTATTCGCCCACCAACTGCGCACGCCACTGACCGTGCTTAGCGAGCGTTGGATTGGTGTTGCTCCACCAAAAAGTCTGTTGCAATTCGTGAGCGACTTTCGCACGCGCCTGTACCACGCTCGTGCTATCGCCAGAGCCAATCTTGATAATGCGCAGAACAAGATGAAGCATCGGTTCGATCGAAAAGCCCGTAGCCGCAGCTTCGCAGCTGGCGACAAAGTTCTGGTGTTAATGCCTATCCCAGGGTCTGTATTCCAGGCCAAATACCGCGGTCCTTACAGTGTCGAAAAGAAACTGTCTGATGTGGATTATGTGATTGCTACCCCTGATAAGCGCTTCAGCTCTCGCGTTTGCCACATAAACATGCTGAAGCCTTATCACACTCGTGCACCGCGTGATTCACCTGTTGTCCTACTCTCCGCAGTAGCTGAGAGTGAGGATGTTGACACGGCCCCCTTGCGCTGCATTGTCCAGGGCCGACTAAAAAATTCAGAGATGTTGGCAACGCTGCCAAACCATTTGTCGCATTTAACTGCAAAACAACAAAGTGACATCGTGTCGTTAGTCAATGAGTACCCGGAGATATTTCGCGATGTCCCCTCCAGGACGAATGTACTACAGCATGACATCGATGTAGGGAGTAGTCTCCCAATTAAACAGCATCCATACAGGGTCAATCCGACGAAGCGTGCCATTTTACGCCAGGAAACCGATTACCTCCTGTCCAACAAGCTGGCCGAGCCGAGTGTCAGCCCGTGGAGTTCGCCTTGCCTTTTAGTCCTGAAGAGCGACTCTTCATATCGCTTCTGTACTGACTACCGCCGGGTGAACGCAGTCACCGTTCCCGACAGCTATCCAATGCCTCGGGTCGATGACTGCGTTGACAGGATCGGATCCGCAACGTTCGTCTCCAAGTTAGACTTGCTGAAGGGTTATTGGCAAGTGGGCCTTACCCCCAGAGCAAGACTAATTTCCGCCTTTGTGACCCCCGACAAGTTTTTGCAGTATAATGTAATGGCATTTGGCATGCGTAATGCTGGTGCTACATTCCAGCGTCTTGTGAATCTAGTTTTGTCCGACGTGTCTAACTGCGATGCCTACCTAGACGACGTCGTTTTACATGACCATACATGGTCTGAACATTTGGCTCGGTTGCATGAGGTTTTCAGACGGCTCTCCGCAGCGTCCCTCACGGTCAACCTAGCCAAATGTGACTTCGGGAAAGCAACCGTTTCCTACTTGGGTCGGATAGTGGGTGGTGGCATGGTTCGCCCTGTGGCGGCCAAAGTTGAAGCCGTGCAAGGTTACCACCCGGTGACAGGCGTGCCCTGCGCGGATTCTTGAGATTAGTGGGTTACTACCGCTGTTTCTGCAAGAACTTCGCCGCTGTCGTTTCGCCACTCACTGACTTGCTCAGTCCAAAGACCGCCTTCCTTTGGTCCGATGAAGTCTTTTGACAATGCCAAAACTCTCTTGATGTCAGCGCCTGTCTTGGTGGCGCCTGACTTCTCCAAGCCGTTTAGCCTTGCCATCGATGCGAGTGATACTGGCGCGGGAGCTGTCCTCCTCCAGCGTGCTGAAGAGCACGAGCACCCGGTCTGCTTCTTCTCTAAAAAGTTCAACCGTGCGCAGCGCAACTATGCCACCATAGAGAAGGAAGCCCTGGCGCTCGTGTTGGCCATTCAGCACTTTGAAGTTTATTTGGGCTCGTCATCACAGCCGATCGTCGTTTACACAGATCACGACCCACTTAAATTCCTGAACCGCATGTTCAACAGCAATCGCCGCCTCATGCGCTGGAGTTTACTGCTCCAGCCCTTTGATCTCCGCATCTCTCACATTAGCGGAAAGGACAACGTCGTACCCGACGCCTTGTCCCGAGCTGTGGCCTCTGACGATCATCTCGATATGGCATCTTTGTCCTGTTAGTCTGTCGACTAATTTAGCGCTTTTAACAACCGTCGCTATTTAAACATCTGGCAGCTTCGGCTTGCCTTCTCGGGGTCAAGGTCAAGCCTCTTGTCCCCTATTACGTCATCAGCAGGTCTGTTATGTGTAATGTCGGCTGTTGACTTTTATGTTTATGGTGGTGGGTTTGGGTGTACACTATAAGTGTAGAAAAATGTTTGTCTGTTGGTGCATAGTTTTATGCATTCCGTGCATATTACTATGCACCCCCCATTTCTTTTCTGTCCCCTCCTGTTTTTTTTTCAGAGACTATAGTCTCTCTTTTGTGGTGGGGGTGTTACCGCCAGGTTTAGTTTGTTTTTTTTAATGTTTTTTTCCCCTTTTAATTCTGTCTTGTTGGGGACCCTTAATTTCATTATTGTCCTCTACAGACTATCGGCGCTCATCAGTGGCGGCACCTGGGAAGTGGGGCGGAGCGCTGTGGATAAAACAGGAGGCTTACCACAGATCGCTCTCCTACTCCGAGCATCTGGCCTCGTCTACTTCCCGGTTGCGACTGCAGCTGTCCTTTTTGAATTTTTGAAAGCCGTTATCTTTTTTGTCACGTTTTGTACTTTCTATACCTACAACAGGGGCGCGGCCCCTTATCTTTTTCATACCCTAGACATTTTTGCATAGGAGCTCGGCTCCCTTTTTGTTCACCCCCTCCTTTTGTTTAATAAATATCTTATCTTATACCATTTTCCGTTTTTGAGTCCCTTCTATGTTACCATCTGTAACAGTGGAGGAGAGGAGGGCGAAGGAGTTGAGAGGAGAGTGGAGGAGAGGAGGGTTAAGAAGTTTAGAGGAGAGTGGAGGAGAGGAGGGTTAAGAAGTGGAGAGGAGAGTGGAGGGCGAAGGAGTTGAGAGGAGAGTGGAGGGTAAAGAAGTGGAGAGGAGAGTGGAGGAGTGGAGGCAAAAAGAGAGGACAGCCGAGGAGAGCAGAGAGGAGGATAAAGAAGTGGAGAGGAGAGTGGAGGAGTGGAGGGTTGAGAAGTGGAGAGGAGAGTGGAGGGTAAAGAAGTGGAGAGGAGAGTGGAGGGTAAAGAAGTGGAGAGGAGAGTGGAGGGTAAAGAAGTGGAGAGGAGAGTGGAGGGTAAAGAAGTGGAGAGGAGAGTGGAGGAGTGGAGGGTAAAGAAGTGGAGAGGAGAGTGGAGGGTAAAGAAGTGGAGAGGAGAGTGAACTGGGGAGCCTAGCCTGGCGCTCACCCAGGCGTATTTATAGCCTTCATACTGTCACAGTGCATTTTGATCACGAGGGATACGAGCCTGTCTTTCAAGTCAGGCCGCATTATCTTGGCAGCGATATCTCAATGAGCCCTTTCATAGGCCCGGTGTGTGTGTGTGTGTGTGTGTGAGAGAGAGAGAGAGCGAGTCTGTGTGTGTGTGTGTGTGTGTGTGTGTGTGTGTGTGTGTGTGTGTGTGTGTGTGCGCACGTGCGTGTGTGTGGTGCATTTTCTATTGCCTTTAAGTGAGTACTTGACAGGCATTTTCCTCTTGTAAGGATATTTGCAGGCATACAGCGATTTCAGTCGAGTTGGCACAAGAATGATGGAAAAAACATTGATGTGTGTGTGTGTGTCTGCGTGTGTATGTGAGAATGTGTGTATGTGTCTGTATGCATGCTGCAAAATGCAAAATGCGAGTGTGTGCACATGTACGCGTGTGTGCATGTGCGTCTGTTTGAGATTGTGTGTGTGTGGGTGTGTGTGTGCATGTGTGGGTGTGTAGAATGAGAGATGTGAGTATTTGTGTGTGCGACAGACACAAAGGTAAAGACAATCGTGCATGTGTGTGTGTATGTGTGTAGGCCTACACATATGTACACGTGTGTGTGTGCATGCGTGTATAAACTGCCCATACACCGGTCAATGACATAAATTACAGCGAAGAGGACAGGCCATTTTACCTCTCCCCCCCCCCCCCTTCATAACGATAACACTTTTTATTTGAGTCAAGTGCCCGGCATGATCCGTTTGTTGACATAAATATGAATCTGGCTACACCGTGTGTTTTGGTAAATTGCAAACAGGCCTTCTACAAAGGCCACAGCTTTCCCAGGGCCGAATCCAGACGCAGCAGCAACAGTTTGTAGCGGAATTATATGCAATTTGCAGCAGAAAAAGAGAGAGATCCGAGCGATGGCATCCACTGCACGCATGAGTAATAACATTGTAATTAACAGCAACTTGCAGCAGGGCGCCTGTGTTATATCACTGTTATTACCCTTGAAGAGGTGCTAGCAGGCTAACACACATATCACACTCAATTATGTGCTGCAGGGGGTTAATGGTAAATAATAACAAAGGCAAAAGGAAAAAAAGGAAAAAAGGAAAAAAAAACGCCGTTTCCGAGGGAGAGAGAGCATTATATTTTATTACATAGGCCTACATATATACTCAAACAACCACACACACACGTGCGCATGCAGGCACGTACGCACGCACACACACACACACACACACACACACACACACACACACACACACACACACACACACACACACACACACACACACACACACACACACACACACACACACACACACACACACACGTGCATAAATCTAGTCCTTGCTATACATCTACATTCACGCATGTACAGTCATGTTCAGACACACAAACGCATGCAGATGAGCTCATACACACGCCCGCATTATCCCCCCCCCCCACACACACACATAAATGCATGCATTCCCGACACCTTACTGTGTCATTTGTTTATCAGTTTCCTGTCTCTAGGAGACAAAGAAAATAAGAACTTATGTTAGAGGAAATGTTTGTTTGTTTTTTGCGTTTGTGTGTGTTGTGTGTGCATGTGTGTGTGTGTGCGTGTGTGTGTGTGTGTGTGTGTGTGTGTGTGTGTGTGTGTGTGTGCGCTTGGTAAACATCTCCAGACTTGTGACGTGAGGATGAGGCTAATGAGGGATTAAGACACGCTAAACTAGATCAGAGACATTTCACACATAGTAATTAACACACACATAAAGCTCTCGCTCTCTCTCTCTCACGCACACATGCACACACACAGAGTGCTGACACACACACACACACACACACACATATACACACGCGCACACACACACACGCGCGCACGCGCGCACACACACACACACACACACACACACACACACAGAGTGCGCACACACACACACACACACACACACACACACACACACACACACACACACACACACACACACGCGCGCGCGCGCGCATACACACACACACACACACACACACACACACACACACACACACACACACACACACACACACACACACACACACACACACACACACACACACACACACACACACACACACACACACGTAAGCACACACACACACACACACACACACACACACACACACACACACACACACACGCACACACGCACACACAGACACATTCAAGCACCTGCATTGATGATCAATTTACTATTGCCCTATAGTCATGCATACTCACCCAACATCACCCCCTGTCAAAATGACATGGAAACAGGAACACGCACGCACACGCACGCACGCACGCACGCACGCACGCACGCACGCAAGCACACTTTAAGGAGTGAGAAAAACAACCCTTTTTGTAATGCTGCATATTTGGTGTTCTTTTGTTCTTGGCCTCGTTAAAAGAAGTCGGAACATTTGGGTTTGGCTCGACCCGACCGACAAAAAAAAAAAAAAGTAGTACCCGCTGAGACCAAAGTGTGAGTGGATAATTAAACAAGGATCGGCTGGCCAGTCCGTCAGGACCCTCTCTAACCCTCTGGAGACATTCTGGGGACACACATTTTTAATTCATGTGTGTAACTGTGTGTGTGTGTGTGTGTGTGTGTGTGTGTGTGTGTGTATGTGTGTGTATGTGTGTGAGTGAGTGTGTCTGTGTCTGTGTTTATTGTGGAGCATTGTAATTTGCAGTCTCGTACTTATGACATCACTTCCTCATTAGAGGAACCCCTGAGCCAAAACTAAAGCCAAAATAGAGTGGTCACAGCCAAGTCAGTAAGGTCACAAAGACGGTTATAATGTATGTATGTAAACACACAACTCAGGGCTCATTACACTGTATGAAATCACGAGGGGGTCCTTTCAGATGACTTTGTCCTGGGCCCGGAGAGTGCAGTCAGCCGTCCTACCTCTACATGCAAATACATTACATTACATTGCATTTGGCAGACGCTTTATAACCAAAGCGACTTTCAAAAGAGGACATATTCAAGCCAACATCACAAGCAAATACAAAGTGCACAGGAGATATACAGAACAACAAGTGCAGTTGCAAAGAGGGGTTAGGTTTTTTTTTTTTTAAAGAGTAAATAACGAGTACACACACACACACACACAAACACATACACACAAACTCAACTAAACTAAACATCATGTCAGGAGTCTGCCCTGGGGCAAGGCCAATTCAAGCATTAGTCTAGTACAGGGTTTCCCAAACTGGGGTGCGTGCACCCCTGGGGGTGCGCGGTCTGCCATAAGGGAGTGCGTGAGCTAAATAGAGCAATGGTGGATATGTGAGTTTTTATCCAGCATTATTATATGGTGTGACGTCATCGGTCGAATGCTCCATTCATTTCAACAGGGCTCCCCAACGTTCGCACGTCTGTTATTTTTAGATAACGGACGGGTTGGTCTATAACAGACCACTGTCAATGGCAACAAGACTTTTCACTGCTAAAGCGACTTTTCAACAAGACTCTAATCAGCTGCTGTGATAGACAACACCTGTTGTCCTGGCTACCTAGCTGTTGCCTAGCGGTGTTCCACAACGGCACTGTTTTGTTTTGCGCAGCAACAATCTTAACATTAAATAGGCCTAAAGAAATGTCCCCGCCATGTGTGAATCATTTAACCCTCCTGTTACCCTCAAATTTTGGAACATCCGTGATCCTTGGGGTCAATTTGACCCCAACCACTTAAATGTCTACAAAATCAGTAGAAAACAACACTTTAGCACATATTTATGTCTCATATATGTATTATTGCTCTGTTGGTGACATAAAAAGTCCTTTAAATATATCCTAGCACCCCCACACATAGCCCACAACCAAAAAAATGTAATCCATGACTAGTCGAAAATTTGAAGAAATGGCAATAAAATGTCATAAATTGGTTTAAAAACATATGGATACATATTATTAAAATGTCAGTGGATCCATATACTCCCTAATACGAATATCTATTACTTATAACATTTGAAAAGAAAAAACAAATTTGATTATCAAGGATATTCAAGGATATTCTCTATCTATTACCATATGGGCTAAGTTGACCCTAAAAGAAATAGACATTTTCCAAAACATTCAGAGGGTTTTTAAGTCCAACATTCATTTTCCTTGAATGTTTGAATGCGTATTTATAACACAAGTATAATAGTTAGGTAAGAACATGGATACATTGCCAACCAAGAGTTTCGGGAACATCATAGAAAATCATTGTTTTCTACATTATTTCGCTTGAATTAGTGTGAAGGAAAACGCATAAGGAGCATAAAAAAGCATAAGCAAAAATGAGCATGTGTTCCTTGTAGACATATTACATGTTCATGGTAGTGGGGTAATGTTTGAAGGAACAGGGCTAGCAAATTGTATGTTTACTTCTATTCACTATGTATGCCCACTGGAGAACTTGTGGTGTGGACGTCAATGTGTATGTCCTTCACAAAAGTTACAGCTGTAGCTGTTGCTGCCTTCTCTATGTCAGGTAGCAGCAGTTTATAACCAATGCTGCAGACAACTATGTCAATTTGGAACACCATACTGAATAGAGGAGAAGAATAGCACCATTATATCTCTCAACATAGCAACAAACCTTGAGATCGCATCCATCTACAGCAGTACATCGGCTTGTCACCATCAGAACAGTCCATTTCAATATTTGGATCACAATCATAAAGCTTCTCTTCAAATATACCATCACTTATAATTATGTATGCTGGGCACAGAACAGCATGCACAGCAATGCTGACTATATGTGACCCATCTTATGCTAGCGTGTGTGTGTAGTGGGAGGGTGCAAAAGTAGCTCCCAGGGTACAGGGCTGGGGGTAGGGGGGTTGCTGTGGTGGGTGCCATGATGGTACTATAGGTACAACAAGGTTCAGTTGGTGGATTTTGTCAAAATGTCAATGCTGTATAGCCACCACTGTCCAAAATGTTGCCGTGAATTAGTTTTAGGCCTCCCCCATGTCATTAGTATTTTTTAGTTATCAGGGGCCAAACAAAAGCAAAATGTTCAGAAGAAACATGGCTAAATAGCTTATTTTCATGTATTTCACATTATCTAAACATATTTTAACATTTATTTGCAAAATATGGATGTTCCATTCATGTTTTATACACTTGAAACAATTGGGGTCAAATTGACCCCAAGGAACACGGATGTAACCAAAATGTGTAGAGCACTTAGGAAAAACATTTTTGTTGAAATTTCACTTTTTTCACATTCATCCCATCTATTTAGGAAAAGTCATCAAAGATGAGGCAGACGAAATATGTACTTCATGTATTTTTCAGGTGTTAAACATTGAAAGGGGTCAAATAGACCCCAAGGATAACAGGAGGGTTAAGTATATCCATATAATAAGCGGGTTAACTTTCGGCGAGTCGGTCGCTTTGTGGAATAGCAGCACTTCAGAGAGAACAAGACCCCTCCGCTCCGCGTCGGGGTCTAAAGATTCTCTCTGTCGTGCTGCTATTCCACGGTAGCGACCTTCTCGCCGAACGTTAACCCTTACTTAATGAAGATGAAGTAGTTTTTAATTGTATGGTGAATTATATGCTGGGATGGTCCATCTGAAGTGTAGTTTAACTCCTAGACTGTTGGAAAATAGGATTCCCCAAAACAACTGTGCATAATGTGCAGTGAATCATACTTCAGCACACCAAAATATTCGCTTAGGGGGTGCGCGAACCACATTGAAATCTACAAGGGGGTGCGCAGGGGAAAAAGTTTGGGAACCACTGGTCTAGTAGATACTCTCGAAAGAGGAAGGTCTTTAGACACATGAAAGCATAGATCGCCCTTCTCCCCAAACACACACATGCACTGACACATACTCACCTTCCGTACACTTGCAGGAGAGGCAAACACACAGTAAAAAAATGTGTATTAATTCAACACTCTGAGAGAACTCTGGGACCAAATACACTAACTGTGAGACAGTGGCCTCATATCTTCTCGATGGAAATGGTGTTAGTTCTGCGCATTGTATTAATGAAGATGCAAAATATACACCAGATGAAGTGCTGGTGACCTGGTACAAAAATAAAAAGTGCACTTTAACTACAAAAATAAAAAGTGCCACACACTCCCTCCCTAGTTGTAGATGAAGTTTAAATGCTATGACGTTTCGGCCCAAACGGAGTATGCAGCACTTCTTCCTTTCTTTAAAGGTTGTGAGTCACCTCACAGCCTCCTCGATCTGTGCTCTCCATCTGACCTCATTTGAAACACGATTCGTAAAAATGGGATACTCTGTTTGGCAATGTCCGCATTGCTATAAAGGGTCTGCATTCTCAGCCATGTGTGTCAGTGTGCTAAAATCCAAGTGGCTAAAGAAACGTTAGCGTCTTTATAGCTGTGGTAGAATATTAGCGCCGTTACTGCCGGGGACATTAATGTCTTTACAGCTATGGAAGGACATTATAGTCCCATTACTTCTGTGGTAGAACGTTTTGGTCCATTCGCTGCAAAACTGATTAGCAAGCTACCTGAAGGTGAAAGACATTGGAGGACAATGACTGCTACACTATACATGATAGAACTTTGCATGCCACACATCTTGATATTCTCGTTGCATTCATTGGATCTGATGGCAATAACCTAATGTTCAGAATTCAGTAGTGTTTTTTTTAAAGCAACACTAAGTACTTTCTGTGTCAATAGTTCATTAACTTACAACCCGGTAAAAAGCACAATAGGTGCATAGGACTGGTGTTTAGTCTCTCTGTCGAGAAATAATTTAGCTTCCAACATCTTGGAGTGTCCAAGGAGACACTTCTTTAGCATTGTTTTAAATAGTGTTTGTAAAGTGAGCAATTGGAATAATAGTTACACCAAAAGTTTGTTTTATCTAATGACATCACATTGTGGTATGAGTGCCACAGGGCCTCATAGGCCTGATATTCTTAATACTGTGATTGGCAACAGCCGTAGCTAATTGTATATTCCTCTGTGTGTGTGTGTGTGTGTGTGTGTGTGTGTGTGTGAGTGTGTGTGTGTGTGTGAGTGTGTGTGTGTGTGTGTGTGTGTGTGTGTGTGTGTGTGTGTGTGTGTGTGTGTGTGTGTGTGTGTGTGTGTGTGTGTGTGTGTGTGTGTGTGTGCGCGTGCGCGCGCGCGCAGGGTTGCCGACAGCGGGGGGTAAAGGGGACAGTTGTCTCTGGCCCAGGTAAAGAGGGGGCCCATAATTGGGTCCTCTTTACATTGTATCTATTGGGCTGGGGGGCACTAGCAGATGACTTTGTCCTGGGCCAGGCCAAAGCTGTCAGCGGCCCTGTGTGTGTGTGTGTGTGTGTGTGTGCGTGTGTGTGTGTGTGTGTGTGTGTGTGTGTGTGTGTGTAAGTGTGTGTGTGTGTGTGTGTGTGTGTGTGTGTGTGTGTGTGTGTGTGTGTGTGTGTGTGTGTGTGTGCGTGTGAGAGCGTGCATGTGTGTGTGTGTTTGTGTGTGACTGTGTGTGCCAGCAGTGCCAGCCTGTGCCACATGGCCCTATTAAAGCGCTCTAATGTGGCAGTGGTTTCATGGCGGTTGGCACTGCACAGCGGGCAGCATGGAACACAGAGAGGCAGGGCTACACCAGATGAGGAGAGGAGAGGGGGACACAGAGAAACGCTGGAGGAGGTAGAGATAGAGACAACCAAAGAATGACAGATGGGTGGGCTACTAGAGAAGTGGGGAAAGAGAGATACAGAGAGGAATAAAACGAGGGAAGACAGAGGGAATGAGGAGAGGGAAAATGAGAGATAAGTAGAGAAGTGTAAGATGTATTAACCAGAGGGGGAAAGAGAGGGACTGAGAGAAAGAAAGAGGACAGGGGAGGATATGGAGAGATGAGAAGAGAACGGAGATGAGGAAGAGAAATTCAGAAAGGATGAGAGGTTCAACAAGTAAGCGAAAAGGGAGAAGAGTGTAAGAAAAGAGATGGATGGAGATAGGGAAGCTGACAGGGGGGGGGGGGGATGTGGTGCAAAGGGGTCACTTGTCCCAGGCCCAGGGAGATAGGGGGCCCAGTCGGATCCTCATTACACTGTATTGATTGGGTTTGGTGCCCTTTCAGATGTCTTTGTCCCGGGCCCAGCCAAAGCTGTCAGCGTCCCCGTATGGAGAAACACAAAGGTTATAGGAGGAGGAGGAGAAGAAGAAAGGCTCCAAAGGACAAGGAAAGAGAGAAGAGGAAACAGGATGAGAACAAGAATACGTGAGGGAGAGGCGATCAGAGCAATCTGATAGAGATGGCGAGAGAACCAACGGAACTGAATGAAAAAGAAATAAAGGGAGGATGAAGAAGAAAAGAAG
>NC_085874.1:28478796-28481296 GCF_034702125.1 Engraulis encrasicolus
GTGCACAATGTGGACCATTACAAATGTGATAAGAGTACTTTGCTAATGATGTAGTGCACCAGATGGATTTCATGCAGTGGTGCATATCAAATACATCAAATAATAATCAATGGAACATAGATGATTATATGGTTAGTAGATAAGTACTGTAAATGGAAACGAAAGTAATCAAATCCCTTATTGAAGAAAACTGCATATTTCAAAACACTGCATAGTGTACTAAAATGCTGTAAAATACTGCATTTATGCTTTGTGTAGTATTTTACTGTTCAAAACACTGTCTGGACTGTACTAATTCTACCGTAATATGTCATTAGTATTCTGTAGTAATGTTGCAGTACAACGCAGGATTTGTTCACAAGTGTTGTCCTAGGCAAAGTGATTGCGCCACGCTATGTTAAACCTGATGTTGCTGAGTAGAGGCCCCCTTAGCAACATTGAGCATTAAAAAACCTGCTCCCACATCTGCCTCATAAAGCCAGCTTTTCACGATCATAACTTGGGGGAAATTTTTCGGCACTTTCACGGTTGGCGTATCTCCATGCATCAGGCCGACTTCGAGGGGCGGATTTAGCCATTTTGGGGCCCTAGGCAAAATATAAACACAGGGCCCTCAAAAGCCATTATATAGACAAAAGAATCAGTTTTTTGTTAACATATATCTACGATTAATTGTACACAAGTGACAAATTAAGATCGAGTCTATTTTTTTGGTGTGTTTACCACGACTGGTATGACAGTTGGGGCCCCTATGGAGGACGTATTTGGTCGGGGCCCTATAGCAATTGCCTAGGTTTGCCTAATTAAAAGTCCGCCTCTGCCGACTGCACAAAACAGGACAAACTCCCAGAGCTTTCACTGGGCCAACTCTGCACTTGCCTGGAGGTTTGTGCTGTGTTCGTTCCTCAAATGAGTACCACTCATTGGATCATCCTGAACTGATTAGTCTGATTGGTTGTTTGTTTTTTTTGCCATTCATTTTTAATTGAAGGTCAAACACGACATACATCAAATTGAAAACAAAAACGGCACATGTTTTGGGGATGCTGTGGCGTACTGCGCTCATGTAACGTCCCATTAATGGCTATAATGGGCAGTCGTGCATAAGTCGTTAGGGCTTCAGACTTGTAGTTCAAAGGTTGCCGGTTCAAGTCCAGACCCGCCAGGTTGGTGGGGGGAGTAATTAACCAGTGCTCTCCCCCATCTCCCCCATCCATGACTGAGGCACCCTGAGCATGGTAGGATCCCGCTGCACTGCTCCATTGGGGTGCTGTTTTGGGCTGACCCCTTGCACGGGTGAGGCATAAATGCACTTTCGTTGTGTGCAGTGTGCTGTGAAGTGCTGTGTCACAATGACAATGGGAGTTGCTGACAGACCGACTAATATGGTTTTTAGGCCAGCCAGAACCCCGTTTCTTGAAAGCGTTGTTGCTAACCAGTTAGCAGCTTAGTTGGGTGCCTATAGGAAACTGCATTGCAGCCCAGTAAGTAGTGAGTAGCAAGTAACTTAGTGGGCAATGATGCAGTTGAGAAACGCATGATGATAGTCCTCTTTACCACATCAATTATGTGATGGCGCTCAGAACCTGCCATCCACCCGTGTTCACACTGGATTGAGCCTTTACTGCACGTGTTACCCAGATAAACCGGTTGACATCTACATTGTCATCACGGTTTGCTGAGAAAAAACCCCTCACATCACCTTCACGACCAAACTTTCCGTTTCCAGAGTACTCAGATTTTGAGTGTGAACATGTTAGTCGGTTCAAGATTAGGTGTGGTCCGCCTGAAAACGCCAATAGTTTCACATTATTTCACCGATAGACCCATCCATGTGTATGCAACTTACAGAAGACAGAAAACAAATATCAGTGGGACTACAATCCACACCTCCTTAATGAATGTTCATATTCAATAGTCCTCTCCTGATATTAGGGCATTTGTCAAGTCAGCGCAATGTTTTTTTTCATTACACAGAATTCTCTGAAATAAACATGAAATAAACCTTGGGACACAAAATCTGTGGCAGTTTTGCAGATTTGGCTGACATTCCATGTTGGTATCATGGAAGGGCTTTCTATATGTTTTCATAACACTATTATATATACAGCAGGGATGGGCAACTTTTATGATCAGGAGAGCTACATTTTTTCAACGATACCATCGGAGGGCCACATGACCATGAATCTGACTCTCGCAGAGTTTGAGATGCAGTTGGTTGCTCACCAATTGCCGATATGGTTTGAAAGGAACAGGAGTGTTCTCTATCGGCCAACAGTAAAATTACAATGGATTGATTTAGTAGTGATTTAAAAAAAAAATCTGGTCTTTTTTTAAATTATGTTTTATCTATGGGCCACACAGAGTGAGGAGGCGGGCCGCATGTGGCCCCCGGGCCTCCAGTTGCCCATCCCTGATATACAGTATGTCCAGTCTTTCATTCCGAACTGACTGTCTATCATTGCAAATTGACCTTTTCCAGTCGATCGATGCCCAATTC
>NC_085874.1:28486296-28493796 GCF_034702125.1 Engraulis encrasicolus
AGCAAACTGAAAAGGGCCCGAGGCAGCAAGGTAGCAGCATATAATGATACTCCCGCCACCATACTCAAAGGTGGAGATGATGTTTTGGTGAAGGTGTGGTTCTCCAGTTCTCCTCCCAACATGACACTGTGTGTTCCCCTGAACAATTCAACTTTGGTTTCAACGTTGGTCTACAGAATATTTTGCAGTAATTCTATGAAGCATATAAATGCTTTTTCGCAAACCTCAAAGGTGCAGCAATATTTTTTTGGACAGAAACCCCATTAATTTTAGATTGGCAGAATGAATCCCATTTTTAGCTATTCTTGGTTACATCTCCTCTTCTGAGTATGGTGGTGGGAGCATCATTATATGCGGCTACCTTGCTGCCTCAGGCCCTTGACAGTTTGCTATTATCAGTTGAACAATGAACTCAAGTTTATTGTGATATTTTACAGAAAAAACGTGAGGAAGTCTGTCACACAGTTGAAGCACACAAGAGTATTGGTCCTGAAATGTGACAACAACCCATACTTTAGAAGCAAATCGACTTAAGAATGGCTTCATAATAATGAAATACACATTCTGAAATAGCCCATTCAAAGCCCTGACAAAAAAACAATTGAGATTATATGGCATGAAGTCAAGAAAGCTATGCACTCCAGACATCCCACAAACCTTGCTGACGAGAGGCAGTTCTCTAAAGATGAGGGAGACAAGATACAAACAGATTGTTTTGTTAATCTGATCTGCAACTACAGGACAAGTCTGGTTGATGATATTGCAACTAACTGAGGGTTAAAACCTACTTAATGCAAGGGTGTACTTACTTATGCCCTGCTCTCCTGTGAATGTTATGGCCTAATGACCAATACAAATATGATAACATATAAATGTTTGGGTGGAATTAATTAAAGTAGACTCTGATTGTTCCTTCTTGAGATTTCCGGGAAGATCAGACCATGTTTTATGATCAATTTTGACAGAAATGTAAGAAATTTCAAAGGGTGTACAAACATTTTCCTGGGACTGTATATAGGCGCGCGCACGCACATATACACAGGTGCACGTGCACACACACGCACGCACACACATACCCACTTATTGTATGTGTGTTTGAGCGCATGTCTGTTCTTCAGCTCCAAAGGGTAACACACACACACACACACACGTGCACACACACACACACACACACACACACACACACACACACACACACACACACACACACACACACACACACACACACACACACACACACACACACACACACACACACACACACACACACACACGTGCACACACACAGGCAGGCACACACACACGTGCACACACACACACACACACACACACACACACACACACACACACACACACACACACACACACACACACACACACACACACGTGCACACACACAAGCAGGCACACACACACGTGCACACGTGCACACACACACACACACACACACACACACACACACACACACACACACACACACACACACACACACACACACACACACACACACACACACACACACACACACACACACACACACATGTGCACGCACACACACACCTGAGGTTGATGTGTTAAAGTGTTTGCTAACTGGCAACAGCAGGGGGTCTGGAATAGCACCTTAGCAATGCCAGCCAGCCCAGAGATGACTTCACCACACCAACCCACCCGCTCACCCAACCACACACACACACGCGCACGCACGCACGCACGCACGCACGCACGCACGCACGCACACACACACACACACACACACACACACATACATCCCTTCGCCTCCTTCTTTCTCTCCCTCCCTCTCTCTCTCTCTCTCTCTCTCTCTCTCTCTCTCTCTCTCTCTCTCTCTCTCTCTCTCTCTCTCTCTCTCTCTCTCTCTCTCTCTCCCCATCTCTCACTCTCTCTCTCTCTCCCTCTCCCTATACCTTTATTTTTCTCTTTCCCTCCCTCTTTAACTCCCTCCTGCATCCAAGTGCTTTAATAAATGATTTCAACACCTCACAATGAAGGGGAGGAAGACTCATTAAAATCACACCTGTTCTCCTCATCCTCTCTCTCTCTCTCTCTCTCTCTCTCTCTCTCTCTCTCTCTCTCTCTCTCTCTCTCTCTCTCTCTCTCTCTCTCTCTCTCTCTCTCTCTCTCTCTCTCTCTCTCCTCCACTCACCCCATGCCCTCTCTCTCTCTCTCTCTCTCTCTCTCTCTCTCACCCTCTCTTTCTCAATCTTCCTCTTTCATTCCCAGCAGAATCTATATCTTTTCTCCATCCCAACATCTCTTTTCTCTCTCTCTCTACCTCCAGTCTCTCTCTCTCTCTCTCTCTCTCTCTCTCTCTCTCTCTCTCTCTCTCTCTCTCTCTCTCTCTACCTCCAGTCTCTCTCTCTCTCTCTGTTCCTCTCATGGCCTCATTTCCCCCTTTCATTTCTCCTTCTCTCCTCCTTCCCACTTTTCTCTCTTCCTCCCTCACCACCTCTCCGTTCACCCCCCTCCCCCTCCTCCCCTTCCCCAGGCCTGACTAAGATCAGCTGCTTGCACTCTGTTGCTGAACAACAAAGGAGACTCGTAAAAGAACACATGTGAACCAACGTCCAAGAGTCGCAGAGTAGAGAACAGAAAAATAGGCCTGCTCCTCTCTTTCTGTATATTCTCTCTCTCTCTCTCTCTCTCTCTCTCTCTCTCTCTCTCTCTCTCTCTCTCTCTCTCTCTCTCTCTCTCTCTCTCATTCTCTCTCTGTCTCTGTCTCTCTCTCTCTCTGTCTCTCTCTCTCTCTCTCTCTCTCTCTCTCTCTCTCTCTCTCTCTCTCTCTCTCACACACACACACACACACACACACACACACACACACGACAGCGCTCTGATTGAAACTAATACTGTGACTACTGCCTCTCAGCAGTACAGAGCAGGCGTGTAGGATTAGCAGCATGCCAACGATACAGTAGTATTCCCTCACCCAGTGCTGACCCCTAGAGACCAGTGTTTGTCATGTCACCCTCTCATAGTTCACCTGTTCGGCACAGGACGTTGTGTTGTTTGTTGATGAACTGATGAGTTTGTCCATGTAACAGTTTGGAGAAAGATGTTTTTTAAATAAATTTTTTAGGACTTTTTTCCTTTATTTTTGACAGGACTGGCGGAGAGACAGGAAATGAGTGGGGAGAGAGATGCGGGGATGGATCGGCAAATGACCCGGGCCGGAATCGAACCCGGGTCGCCAGCGTAGCAACCCAGTGCCCTACCGGCAGGGCCGGTGAAAGACATATTGACATCATGTCATTATTTACTATCTGATAGTCATAAAAATTGAAATAAAGTTTTACGTAAGAATTACCATCCCATCGTTCAGTTGTAGTAAAGGTCTGTTTGAGGTAAAAAAAAAAAAAAAAAAAAAATCAGTGAAAAGTATCCATGTGAAACCATCCATGTGAAATCATAGTACCTAACCTATTAGTCTAAATGTGCCGTAGCCATAATACTATGCGACATAATGCACATAATAATAATGTGCCATAATGCATGCCATACCATTTAAGGTACGCTAATAGTCATTGAAAGGTTAATTACCATAGTACTACAACACTATGACATAACACAGGGCCTTTAGTAATGCACTACGACTTGATCATTGCCATTCTGGTAACAACAAATTTGTAACCCCGTGTTTTAACGGGTTAATGATTACAAATAGTTCAAGGTCATGGAAATGCCCCAGTGAAGTGAGACTTATCATGCCATCAAATGTTAAAGGGTATTTTTTTTTAGCTTACACTGAGTTGGTTAACATATAAAGATTGTGCAAGAAATATTACAGGAAGGTATGAAGCTCAAAATGAAATGTACAGTACAGAACATTAATATAAAGTAGGCCTGTACCGTATGTTGTATACATGCAGTGGATATAAAAGTATATGCACCTTTTACTGGACGACAGGCAGTCCTCTCACTTTTCTACAAGGCCTATTATAGTAAGGGAAAAAGTGGCTGCGGTGGCCCTGTGTGTGTGTGTGTGTGTGTGTGTGTGTGTGTGTGTGTGTGTGTGTGTGTGTGTGTGTGTGTGTGTGTGTGTGTGTGTGTGTGTGTGTGTGTGTGTGTGTGTGTGTGTGTGCATACGCAAGGGAAACATGGCCCTGGATGGCTGTATGTGTGTCTGTGCGTACATGTGCGTGTGTGTGTGTACATGTGAGTGTGTGTACATGTGAGTGTGTGTCTGAAGGTGTGTGTGTGTGTGTGTGTGTGTGTGTGTGTGTGTGTGTGTGTGTGTGTGTGTGTGTGTGTGTGTGTGTGTGTGTGTGTGTGTGTGTGTGTGTGTGTGTGTGTGTGTGTGTGTGTGCGTGTCTAAGAGGGAGTATAACAGTCGTGGTGTGGATATGGTGAGTGGATCTGACAGGTCGGGATGCGATGGAGGCCTCCGCCCCTCTCCACTCCACTCCACTCCACTCCAGTGCCAGGACTCGGAGCTGCCGCTTTTGGGTCGCCCGCAACACCATTTAATAAATACTGACAGAATAAGAGGTCTGCGGACCAGAGAGAGCAGAGAGCTGAGAGGCAAGGCAGTCATCTACGGTTGAGGACACACACATGCATATGCATTCCATACATAGACAGACATACACATAGAGCCACAAGTGCACATGTATATCTCCACACAAATGCATTCCAATCATGTACTGTCGGTACTTGCAATATATATATATTAGGGGTGGGCATAGATTATTTTTTTTAATCTAGATTAATCTCACTGTAATTATGAAATTAATCTAGATTAATCTAGATTAATCTATATCAAAATGGCTCATTCAGAATAGGCACGATAGCGAAATAATGCCGAAAAAAACCTTGGGGTTTCTTAAGACAGATGGCGCATTAGACCAGAGCTCATCTTTTTTTCCAAAATGCATCTCATCTTCAAAAAATGGTCATGTTGATACTTGGTGATGAAAAAAATCACTGCAATATGTGTAAAGTGTGTCCAATATGTTAGGAAGCATTTACAGTTTCAAAATGAACAGCGCTATAAGTTGTAGAGGCAAATACAGATAAATCTATCAAACATTTAGGCTATTTAAACAATATTACCTCAACAATTCAGCATTTCTAATGGAGAGAGAGAGAGAGAGAGAGAGAGAGAGAGAGAGAGAGAGAGAGAGAGAGAGAAAATATCTGCCACTGACTGTTAAAAGGAGCAGCGGCTCCTTTAAGAGAGGGAGGAGCTCTGCGCGTAGTAGGCACAGCAGCCCTCAGCAGAGCCAGGCTACTGGATATGCCTATCTAGAACCTACAGCACTGGCACACGGCGATTTGACAGTTGTTCTCAGAGTTAGAATGCCAGATGAGTTACAACTCGACATGAATTCAGTTTGCAAAAAAAAAAAGTCAAGCGCGACAACCGCGAGGTTTATTACCGTCGGACATGAGAATATCTCACTGAATCGCAAATGTGCGCGATTGCAACACAAACATTCAGCGAGAGTAGATATTGACAGTTTCAGTTTGACAATCTTCAAAATGCATAGGACTATCACACGGAATGTTTTGCAATTATAGCACAGGCAAGATTTCTGGAAGTTGTTTATGTAGCCTATTCTATGCAATGCGTGAGGAAATGTAGGCTGCCGGTATGTCGGGCTGGTAGCTACTCACACACAATAATGTCTCTCTATGCTTCAACTCAAACAATAACGTCTCTTTAGTCTACCACTTATGAAAAAGCACCCAAACAACAACTACCACGGCAGAGGGATGAATGTTTTCAGCATGCAAACACTTCATATTTAGTAGGTCTGCTGAAACAACAGGTGGAGAGAGGAGAAGCGACTGGAGCGCAGTCTAAAAGCGTCTGTCAATTACGCTATGGTGACGTGCATACCCAAACTCCAAACCTATATTTTGAGAATAGATTAACGTGCGATATTTTCTTTATCGCGCGACAAGAGTCTCACATTATCGCAGCACGTTAACGCCGATAACGGCCCACCACTAATATATATATATATATATATATTTAAATTAAAGATATTTTTTAGGGGCTTTTTTATGCCTTTATTCGACAGGACAATTTGAGATGGTGACAGGAAGCGAGTGGGACAGAGAGACGGGGTGGGATCGGGAAATGACCCCGGCCGGACTCAAACCGGGGTCCCCGTGGGCATGCAAGCCCAAATGTGGGGGGCTTAGCGCGCTGCACCACAGCGCCCCCCGGTACTTGCAATATTTAAAGATGGCCTCTCAACGTCATTTGATTAATATTGCTGTGTTCCCCATTGTTATTGAATGTGTTACGTGTTGGTCCTGTTTTAAAAAACGCTCTGGTTGCTTTGTTTCAAGCCGTTTTTGCAAGCCAGCAAGGTGGCTTGTGGAGAAACGAGAGGGTGTTCCGTGTTTCTCGTGGAAATGCGTCTCTGATTGGCTCACTCTTCCAGCTCTCGTGGAAATGCGTCTCTGATTGGCTCAGTCCTCCTGTTCTTGGAGAGAATGTAATCTGAAACAGAGTCGCCACTTCCCCGGGTGGTACTGCACTATAGGGGCGCCAACGGAGGCGTGCATGCTCAATTCAGGGCTGTGCTCTTTCGACAGCGACCCCTAGGCGAGCTGCAGGCACGGAGCAACCAGAGTGGGCTTGCTCTATGGATGAGGCTTTGTGCTGTGTGTGTACCTGAGAGTAGCAACCAGCTGATAGCTAAGCTAAGCTAGATTTCGGGCCACCAGACGTTGCTTGTATTGAAAACAAGCAGAAAAAAATTACTCAACATGTTTTTAGAAAAATGGGTCGACATAAACCTTTGTGGCCAACGCCTTCTTTCGACGTGACGAAACACAGAAAGGCTTTCGTGATTCGCTCGTTTCTCTGCATTATTTATGTCAATTGGGAAACACCGGGAAACACAGCCAGGCGAGGTGACGCACCGCTATGAGAGCCTTGCAAGGGAGTTTAACTTGGGGTGACCGTCCGATCTTCAAAAGGAGTGAGTAAAACTGTGTTTTATCGGAAGTTGGCCTTTAAAGCCGCTCTCTGCAGTTTGGCTGAGTTTGCGTGCTGTCCCTACCCTGGGCGAAAGCCGACTGTTGACTCCGTCAAACAGTCTGGCGAAAGCTAAGAGGAATCCGTTGTCCGTGGAGGGTGGGACATGGTCTGATCTTACTGTGCCATTTAAATTCATTGGAGTTCTGAATTCAAGTTAAAACCATATTGTGCTTTACAGTTTTTCTCGATTGCTTACACACCATTTTCAGAATCAGTTCTCGAATTCTCAAAACTCACAAATCTCCAAACCTCACACACAAAGGGCAAAACTCCACACTACCTCTGAAAAATGCACGTCTTGTCTCAAAACAGTGTACTCTCTTCTAAAAAGGTAATTTTGTTCTCAAGTGACACACACAAGCAGTCATTTTAATACACTCTTATGAACCATTGAACACTAATATGCACAAGGTAAAACTCTATACTCAACTTGACACACAGTATAAACTTATTTTCTTCAGTGTTCTACTTACTAAAGAGGGTATTTT
>NC_085874.1:28498796-28521296 GCF_034702125.1 Engraulis encrasicolus
AGGCCCCTAGACTCTGATTTGAAGGTTTTCTACACAGTTTCCTTCATGATACTTTCAAAAGGATTGAGGGGTGCTTTGTTGTAGCCCATTTTCATACTTTCATGTATAAAGACTTATTATTATTATAATTATTATAATTTTTTTTTCAATTCATCTTTGCACTTTTTTTTATCCTCTTTTATAAGAGTGCTGAGTGTGATGGGATATAAAAAATGTAAGACACGTCATGGCAATAAAGTAGCCTACATACGTACCTTATACCTTTCTTTTATGTTTGATCCTTTTGCCATTTGCACACTATCAGAATAATATATAAACAAAACTTTAAAATAATCCTGTATCATTTGCTTTTATTGTGGTGCACAGACAAGAAAATGACTGTGTTCTCCATAATGGCAGGGAGAAAATAATGCAAGGAGACAAAGAAATCTATTGAAATTTAACCAATGTTAAAAAGGGGAAAATAAAGCTTTGAAAATAACATTAAAACGCATGCCTCGTTGAATTAGTTTGTGTGTATTGATCTCCAACAGTTATTAACACAAAATGTAAGCTCATAAAGTGTAACTGGGCACCAGGAGAATACTTCACTTTCTCTTCGTTTGTGTTCAAGCCTTCTTCGATATGGATCATATTCCCTATTGTGAAATGTATTACATTTCTTTCACATATGATGCAACAGTTTAATTCAAAGTATGCGTGGCTGCCAATGTTTGGCGTTATGCGCCATCACTAAAGAAAAACCGCTGATGCTGGTGCAGTGTGTGTATGTATGTGTCTGTGCGCGCGCTTGCCGCTCCAATGGTGGGACTTCACGTGGGCTGTTCTTGACCTCTCGGTGTACCGTGTGTTAGTA
The DNA here is from genome assembly GCF_034702125.1 of Engraulis encrasicolus. Classification (NCBI taxonomy): domain Eukaryota; kingdom Metazoa; phylum Chordata; class Actinopteri; order Clupeiformes; family Engraulidae; genus Engraulis; species Engraulis encrasicolus. The sequence goes on from NC_085874.1 coordinate 28,499,653, forward strand.
TATTTCTCTTCTCCCGTTTGTTGTACTGTGTGCGGAAATCCAAGCTAAATAAGAAGCCAGGCAGTCACGGAGGGGTTCTGTGCGTCGGCGTCGAAGTCGTCGCCTCATAAAGTCTCGCATAAATACAGTAAATATATCAGTGGATATGAGGCACGTCAACAGTGCACAGCGTGTTTTAGCGGGAGATTAATTTTATGAATTAGCTTATGGGTCACCGTTGGTTTAGCAAATGGTTTCATTTGGGCGAGGCGGCCTCGGATGGGTGGCTTTCACCATGTGAACGTCTCAGACCGTACCAGATTTAGACATTCACCAGATAGGGCAAAGCGGATTTTGGCCACTTTCCCACACAACACCCCCTCCCACTTAAGGGTGTTTCTGCAAAATCATTTTTGACAGGAGTCAGGCTGGGGTGGGTGGCGCCCTCGTGGACTCTCTCACGCCACAGGAGGCGCACGGTCCAGGAGATGCGCGCTGTTTTACACCGTTTCAGAACCCTTTTCTGGCCACTACAGCCCATGCGCCGACGGCATCTCTGTTCTTTTTTTCTTTTACTTCTCTGCCTGTTTTCCCCCTCACGCCCTCCATTGCTTTCCCTCTCTCTTTCATTCTTTTTTTTTTACCCTATGTGTACCCCCGTTCCTCGCACTGCCACTTCCGCTATAAAAGCCGCTGGCCGGCTGCCATGAGCCCATTAGCACTCGCGAAATAACTGTTAACAATATGGTACCGAGACCCAGCGCCCAGATACAGCCGTGCCAGGGGTTACCGGCCAACACGGCCCGAACTTTTTTTTTTTTTTGCCGGTCGGTAAACAAACGCATTATCCACATGACTTCACGCCCTGCTCTCATGAAGTGGTGGTTAATGTTACCACATGACTTTAGTCTTACGGGCACACCGGCGAGCCAGACCCAGACAGCCCAGTCTGCTCAGAACATCAATAGGGCCTACCATTGCAACATTAAACAAAAGAGAGACCCAGCCATGTCACAGACGTCCGAAGGGGGACAGACAAAGGACAGACAAAGGATTTGTGCCCAAAAAAGAGAAAGATCTCCCGAAAAGAATACTTTATTTATTTATTTATTTATTTATTTATTTATTTATTATGGCCCATGGCAACCCCGGGCGACCTAATGAGGTGTTATTTCTTTTTTCGACTGTTGTGTTTGAGTTGTTAATTAAGCACAAATGAGAAAAGGAGACGTAATTACACATTCTCATGCACTCCTTAATTGCCCACACCAAGCCCAGAAAAGGGGGGCTCGCCATCCCTAGCTCTCCAGCACCCCACATCATAAAAAAGCGCTTCTGAAATTGGCCGCCTCTGAGAGAGTGATCCCTTGTTTTTTTTCCAAACCCTGCCTTGCATGTGCAGGTATCTTTTTATGATTAGCTATCGGCTATGGCGCGAGTCGTCCGGGGACAGCTGTACACCGTGTAGGAATGTCCTAACATGACAAGAGTTCATCCACAATCGCTCCAACCGTAATTGCTAGACCCCGCTCGTATCAACTGACACAGATATGACAGGTTTTGACCAATAATGGGCCGCTTGCTTTCTTTGAGGAGTAGCCGGGCGCTATTGCTCAGGCTTAGGGAGGAGATTTTAACTCTCAAGAGAAACAACATGGCCCAGTTGGTTAAATTCTTCATTACGTTTTACTTTTAGCGCCCGTGGTCAACTCTAGACTTGCTTTTCGTAGGCTAATTTCAATAAATTTAAATTGCCCTAACAGGTTGGTTGAGCAGTGACAGAGTTAATACACGTGTCTGGCCGCGCACTTTCTCACGCGCACATTTAGGCCTACATGTTCTGCTAGGATCTTACTTAAAAAAAGAAAAGAAAAAAGAAAACAGAAAAACAGAAATAAATAATGCATATAGCCTACTGCGTGAATTATTCGGAATTTCTTAAAGTCTATTTTGCCTGCCTTCAAAATATTTCAAAATATGTAGGCCTATTAATAACAAAATGTAACCCATTATTCAAGACAAGTGTTTGGTGATAAAGTGAACAATATGCCTAATCTTTGATAGTTTGATGCGTTTGTCCGTTTCTTCCAAATACTTTCATAGTTAAACCTGAATAATTACATCAGCACAACCGCCGCAGAAAGATGTTGGTGTATAGGTTAACCTGGCACACCGGCCTAGTGTTGAGCCCACTATTATAGACAGGACGGAACCGGCCATTGCACACATCATACAGAGCGAACCATCCGTTCAGACCACCGTCACACCTCCTCGAGAGAATCGGTGTGTCATTTCAACAGCAGATGGCATAGCAGGTCCTCGCGCGCAGAACACACACACACACACACACACACACACACACACACACACACACACACACACACACACACACACACACACACACACACACACACACACACACACACACACACACAAAAAGGCCTAAAACAACAAGTTAACAGTGGCGATTGCGTGGAGTTGATTAAATTATGCCTATAAGTGAAACACCTCCGTCCAAGGAAAACAGAGATATCCTTATTGACAGACCTATTTTTGATTTGTACAGTCCTCGAGGATGTTTCTGAACACATGACCTTTAAGTGCATGTGTGTAGGATATCCCCTCCATTTTCAGTTCACCTAAATAATAATAATAATAATAATAATAATAATAATAATAATAATAATCATTATCATAACAATAGTCATAATAATAATAATAATAATATAGGTTTCCATGTGTTGGAACTAAATAGCCTGTCTAATTTTACACGGAGTGATGGCTTTAATTCGATGCTATTAAGATTTTGCTATTAACCCTTTCATGCACGGTGTCCACATACGTGGACAGTAATTCTAACCCCACTTTAGATAGGTAAATAGTGGTTATTTTTTTCCAAATTGTATATGGGAAGTACCATGAGGCTCATTACAATACTTTAACAGCAGTTATAACTTTTTGCACTAAATATTAAGTGTTTGATGACATCATCAATCTAAGAAATCCACCGATGTGAATTATGACCATAACAAGCATGTTTATATCTGAAAATCAACCACACCAAAGGGCAATTTCAGGTTTTAAAAAATATTATGATGTTTAGTACAGTTCACTTGAGAAGTCTATGTTGTTAAAATCCAAATTTACAATAAAGGTAGGTTTTTATACAATATAAAGCTACTGTCCACGTATGTGGACGTTGCGCATCAAGGGAGTCTAATGATAAACATATTATTTATGATTACCGTGAGAATATTCTGCTCATTTTGGGCAAATACTTAATGTTATGAGCATTTATAATGATTATAGTGTGAAAATAAATTATTTTTAACATATTTAACACATTTTAACACTTTTAATTTAATAAATTCAAGAAAAACTACCTAAAATTAGTGTTTCACGCACGTGTCTATAGGCATATTTCGGGTTTCTTTCACCACAAAATGACACAAATGATGTAGGAATGAGCTAGAATACATGCTGAATCAAATACAGATCTGTCTTCATCAGAATTGAAGTTTTTTTCCACATGCAACAAGGTTTCCCCACAAATCTTGCCATAGTTGTGTATGTAAATATTGCTAAATTGACAGTTTTTTTTCTCTTTTTTCATCTTTGTTCGTTAAATACTGTAATATATAATGTGTAAGTGTCATATAATGTTGTAATATTACATATAGTAACATGGAAAGTAAGTAAAATAACTTGCATTTATAATAGGAGGTCTATTTAACACTATTTTTTCACAGAAAATACTTGAACATGCTGATGAATGACTACAAAACGCATGTGTCTGGAGGCAAATTTCATATTACCTTTCATATAGGGACAACATAAATGATGTAGGATTGAGCTAGAATCCATGCTGAATCAAATACAGATGTGTCTTCATCAGAATTTAAGGTTTTTTCCACATACAACAAGGTTTCCCCACAAATCTTGCCATAGCTGTGTATGTAAATATTGCTAAATTGACAGTTTTTTTTTCTCTTTGTTTCATCTTTGTTCCTTAAATAGTGTAATGTATAATGCATAAGTGTCATATAATGTTGTAATATGACACAAGGTAACATGGAAAGTAAGTATATTAACTTACATTTATAATAGGGGGTCTATTTAACACTATTTTTTTTACAGAAAATACTTGAAAATGCTGATGAATGACTACAGAACGCATGTGTCTGGAGGCAAATTTCACATTACCTTTTATACAGGGACAACATAAATGATGTAAGATTGAGCTAGAGTACATGCTGAATCAAACTGAGCTTTTTGTTCACCAGCATTGGCTGTCTTCTTGCATGCAATAAGAATTTCCCACATATTTTTCTATGACCGCCTATATAAACAATGCTATTTTTATATATATGTTTTTGTTGTTGGTTAATTACAGTGATATATGGTGTTAAAGTGTTATATTGTGTTGTTATATAGCATAAAACACCATAAAAATGAATAAAACAGCTTAATTTGAACTTGAAATACAGTATAGGCCTATATAACTTTTCACTCCTTTGATGCGCAGTGTCCACATATGTGGACAGTAAAATAACTTCCACATCAAAAGAGATTTTTGAAAAATTCCAAAAGATTCTTCATATTAGCTCCATTATGAGTGAGAAAATCAATATATAAAAAATCTTGCACATTTTTTTCATGGTGTCTGCATGAAAGGGTTAAGGTAGGCCCTCTATTATTAATTTAACTAGTTTATTACTTCCTAATATGTTGTTTCGATGAAATTAAATAATTGTTGCTACAAATCGACTACTCACAAGCTGTTTTGTAGAACCACACAATTAAATTAGTTCTTGTTCTACCTAACGGTGCATGAAGTATAGGCTAATTAAATCTACAACTAAAGAGGAAATGATTCCGCACAAAGCTCCAGATAGGCTACTATTAAGGTTATTTTGGAAAAAAAAAAAAAAAAAGACAAACTGCAACATGGACTGTTAAGTTGATTGTGCGCATGTATTTTATTCAAATATTTGAAAAGGACTAAATAAAAAACACATTTAGATTGAATTAATAATATTAAGATTAAAATGGTAAAAGGCCCTAACATTTTTTTCCAGCAGATATCCAAGTGCACGAGATAGGCATAGGCTATACTGTAGGCGTGTAATTACGCGCGTGCCTTGTTTGCTGGCGTTACTGCATGACTTAAATATAATGCGCAGGCATGAAACACGCTGTCAGAGTGGCCTACACGCCGATTGAGCGAGCAGGAAGAAGTGAATCATTGTGAAATACACGACACCCTCAAGGTGGATTATTTATTTGTTCAGGGCAATTTTAGGATCGGGTCGTTAAACCTGAACCCTAAAAAACAGGACGAAACATGGTCCGCAGGTCACCCTGAAGCCGTTGTGAGATCAGGTGGTGTTTTGATTTCACTGATCACAAATTACACAATAAAACATGACATGTTGACATGCGCAGGAACCGTGAAATTCTCGTGCACAAGTTATGACAGGCTAAATAAATTTGGCGTTGACCTTTTCGTCAACAATTAACGATGCATCCTTTTCCTGGCAACTATGAGGTACGGCAACGTTTATCATTTAACAAGTCGTTACTGCAACGCGTCAAATTTCGCAGGGGTAACTGAATGGAGATCAGAGGTTATCGAAAGCTGATCCGTGGAACCGGCGGGGGTTTAAATATAGCCTTGTTGTTCCATATGTCCACACATTGCAGGACCTGCTGCCGTGGACAGGCATTCTCCAAATGGCCTCGAGATCATTTGCACGTTCCAAGCTGGCGGGGGAAACAACGTGGTGGGTGCCCCTTGCGTGCGTGCTACATAGAGTCGTAAAATAATCTCATTGTGGATTTCAGCAGAGTGTATTTAAAGGCCGTTATGTGTTCCAATCATCCGCCAGTGATTAATCGATCTTGAGGCAGCTGTAAACTAATGTACCGCACTCTCTGCTATCCTAAGCACAGTTCCCAACTCCTTGAGTCACTCCTAAAACGTACAAGAAGTCTGAGAGTTGTGTTGTCATGTCACATCAGCCTCTACATCTCCCATTCTTCTAGCTGGGCGGTTTAAGGTCTGTTGTTGATACAGGCACATAGCGGGTGATTATAGTGTATGATTGGCGGGTTTTTGGTGGAGCCTCGCGGGGAGGTAATGCGGAAGTATGCTGAGCATGTGCAGCCGCGGTGTGAAAATGATCGCAATGTCGCGAGCATGACTGGAGCTCGGCGCTCGGGTGATGATTCATTCACCGAGCCCACTTTACCACATAAGGGCGGTGCACAACTCCGCGAGGGGTCGGAAACCCGTGCTCCTATTGGCAGGGCGCGCGAGTGATTGGCACGCGCCGCCCCTCCTCTCTCGCGTCCCTGGTTATTGACACTTTAACGGATCCCGGCCACTGCTTTTGCCGTCTGCAAGCGCGCTGACAGATCAATGTGACCGTTTCAAAAATCCCAGTCGCTTCGTTTTCACCCATTTTTCACTCGCGTGAGCTAGGATGCCAGTGTTTGGCTAATCAACAGTGACTAAAGCTGACTCTACCGTGCTTGCTGCAAGGATTACAACTGAATGCACTCCAGTCCGAGTGGCAGATGTACTTTGGGTGAACTTTTTTTACTCTCTGCTGCTTGCGACAGTGTCCACACTCTCACGGCTTGTGGCATGGCGGAAAAACGGAGGTCTCCGTGCACTATGAGCCTGAAGGCTCACGCGTTCTCGGTGGAGGCGCTCATCGGCGCCGAGAAGAAGCGCAAACTTGAGGACGACGACGAAGACAATGTTGAGAACTGCTTCGAGGAGGGGAACGAGGTCGCGAGCCTTAACGGGAGTCCGAGGCTCAGAACGGAGAGGTTGTGCGCCAGCGCTCGAAGTTGCGAGATTGAGTGCGCCAGTGACGGGTCCCGTAAGTAGCCTACTCCCACACACAAGTTGCATGGTTTTTAACTTTGAGCCTATGCGATTTACAAATAGCCCACTGCACACATGCACAAACACATGCAGCCTCTTTCGAAGCGAACACATTGATAAAAATGTCAATTTATGCCAAATAATCACTTGAGAATTATTTAATCGTAAAACCCACGTAGTAGGCTATACGTCAAATGCCGTCAGTAATAATTTGGATAATAACGATAAAGACGATATGACATATAATATTTAATTTGAGCAATTACTACGCATAACATTATGAATGCAATAACCCCCCCCCACATACACACACACACCCACACACACACACACACACACACACACACACACACCCCCACATACACACACACACCCACACACACCAAATGTAGGCCACATAACTTGAGTTCATCAAAGCCAGATCAAATCAACAGACGCATATTCTTTGACATTCCACGTGGATATATTTCAACAGTTTGGCACCACAAATAAGTATAATAGTAACATTAATGATAAGTTGTTATTGCAGTTTAAATCGTGTGCTATGGAGTAGTTGTCTGTGTACCAAAACGGGGTATTTTCCAACAATTGTGCTCCCAGTGCAAACAAAGTAGATCATGCGTAAAATCATGAACACTGCGGCAAAGGCCTGTTAAAATCGTGATCGTATAAGATGTATTATTGTGTATTATAATTTCTCAGTCATGAGTGAGTTTAACGGGCCTGGTGTGAGCTTGGGTAATCTATGATCACGTCTTTACGAGTTGACTGGCCACCATAAAGGCAGCAATTACTCTCTCACGATTAGCTAAAGTACACAGCAAGCAAGTTCAACTCAGTCACCCGGACCTGGGGGTAGAAAAAACATTTCCTGACTCAGGCAAGACTGTGAAGACAGCTCACGGTCTAGAAATCCCCTCCGTTGAACGAAGAGTTGGGCCTTTGCTGAGGCCTAGGCCTAGAGTTTTCCTCGGATACGCTGATGCTTCTGTAAAAGTGAAAAAGTGTGCATTTCTACATTGTGGAAAATCTAGGTCCTATAAATGACATAAGAAACTGCAAATATTTACTGTTATGAACCATTAAGCCGGACTGCATTTTAAGTAGTCTGTCAAGCATTGAAGCGCTGCGGATTTTCTTTTACTTCCAAACCAAAACATGTAGATTGAAAAATGTACAGGGTCATAGAGAAGAACTAAAATGCACGGACCGTAATGCACTGATACACAAGCACTGTAAACAAGCAAACCAAACTATTGTTTTCAAGTTACCGCTCTTTTCGCACGATTCGCCAAGATTGAATCATTCACTTCAGCCAGTGAACTGTCGTGCAATCGTTCTGCGCTTTTTATGCATGGCGAATTAAGCAGGATAACGGTTGTATTTTTGTTTTCTTAGCTGAATGCGATGAGGTGTTATTGGAGAGCCCGCGGCCATCATCCCAGGGCGCGCCCTTGCTCGTGAGTGCTTCGGGAGAGGAGATGCGCACGGACCTGCAGGGCTCCGACCTTTGGAAACGGTTCCATGAGATCGGAACGGAAATGATAATCACCAAAGCGGGCAGGTGGGATGAAAAGCAAATCTAACAAATATTTTAAATATTTTTTTTCAGACGTGTTTGCGCGGGCTTTCACAATTAATCATTAATAAAATAGATGTTGTTCAGAACTTTGTTAAATTTATATTAACTCTAAATAGTGGTTTTTAAAAAAAAAAAATCTTTATTACATATGCGTAACGATGTTATTGAAAATAAAATGAAGAAAGTGTTTCCTCTCCTATTGCAACACAATTTAATATGGTGGTCAAATGCAGTCAAATTATCTCCATAGTCCACCCACAAAATTAGGAATAATATAGCCTAATACTATTGATAATGTTTTTTTTTTATGAATATGCTATTTGTATCGAAACATTTGTCTTTGTCTCGCGAAGGCGGATGTTCCCTGCCATGCGCGTCAAGATAACGGGTCTGGATCCCCATCAACAATATTACATCGCCATGGACATAATTCCCGTAGACAACAAAAGATACAGGTGGGTTATTTATGAATATTTAATATATAGGCCTATCAATTTCGGAGTTTTGCTTGTTTGATTTTCTAAACAAAGTTTAAGGATTTACTACGCAACTACTGTCGTCTGAATACATGGGCCCAATAGGTCTAAATATCAACAAGCTTCCAAGCGGGAAACAAATGGCGCTGACAGTGTTTATGACATGTAGGCCTAGACATTGAACACTTTAACCTTTTGGAAGGATAACCTCTTCCATCTGCAAGGTCACGGCACAAATGTTGACCCAAACAGTATCGAGGCGACTTCCGAACTTTTGTACTTTTGTTTCTATTTTTGTTTCACGGCGGTGTTTTATTTCCTCCTCTGCAGGTATGTCTACCACAGTTCCAAATGGATGGTGGCAGGAAACGCTGACTCGCCCGTGCCGCCACGCGTCTACATCCACCCGGATTCGCCCGCTTCTGGGGAGACATGGATGAGACAAGTCATTAGTTTTGACAAGCTTAAACTGACCAACAACGAGCTTGACGACCAGGGCCACGTAAGTAATTACAGTAGGCTACATTTTTATGGTGTTAATTCAACACTTACAACAGCTAAAGAGTTGAACCATCGCCATGAGCGTTAACTTCAACTCGATGAGGGTTCAATTGACACTGCCAAATTAACAGTGTACTAACCTGTTAGGCCTACATATATTCCAGTCATTGAATTCAAGAAATTGTCTGTCAAGGCTTTTTAAGGTTTAAGCCAGCCTATCAAGTCAGTTCATTGAAACATATGGGAGATTTACTGGACTGAAATGTTTTAACACGTACAGAAAAGCCCATGATGAAAGCAAGCTAACACCAGAATAGCCGTGCGAGTCTTTGGGAGCTATTTACAGGACCTGTAGTTAAAAGCATCACCAGCTATCCCACAGTCTTTTATGTACTGCTTAAGCACAACATATGATAACCATTGTCACCCCCATCCCCATTCTGTTTTGCTGTATTATTTTAAAAGCGTGAGCATGTAGTAATATGGAAAGCAGTAAACAAGGCCAATTGAAGGCTTCCCCTTAGGGCTAAACGGTTAGAAGTCGGGGCTGGGCCCTTTGAAAATGCACCATGTGTGCCTTTTTTTAATGGCGGGAGGAAAACACACGTTGGTTAATTCTGTCGTTTCCCGCTCTAAATACGTCGGACTGAGGCAAACACACATACAAGGATACGCTTTCTCACAGACACACGCTCACAGATGTACACAAACCTGCAATTTTGAAATGTGTTAATAGGGCAGAAACACCCGCAAATAGGTTTGTTGAGTACAAACACACACACGAGCACACACACACACACACACACACACACACACACACACACACACACACACACACACACACACACACACACAGTAGTCACAGAAAAAATATACCCACAATCAAACACAAACACACACACACACACACACACACAAACACAAACACACACAAACACACACACACACACACTTAGCGTGAACCAAGTCGCACAAGCAGTCGCAAGTAGTCGCACAAGCAAACTGGCCACGGCCACAAGATTTCTCAAAATAAATAAATAAATAAACTATTAATCCAAGATTTCCCCACATCATTCTGCACTCCAAGTCACACACGCTAGATAAGCCGTCTAATATATCGGCCATGAAATAAATGAAAAAAAAAATCTGTAAATTAATAGACGCAAAAATTAAATGGATTATTTATCTTTGTATTTCTCCAGATCATTCTGCACTCCATGCACAAGTACCAGCCGCGCGTGCACATCATCCGTAAGGAGTGTGGCGAGGAGCTGTCTCCGGTCAAGCCGGTGCCCACCAGCGACGGCGTCAAGGCCTTCGCCTTCCCCGAGACAGTCTTCACCACCGTCACCGCCTACCAGAACCAACAGGTAACACACCGCTGCCGAGTGTGTCAGTGTGTGTGTGTGTGTGTGTGTGTGCGCGTGTGCGTGCGTGCGCGCGCGCTGAATGCATTATGTTGAATTAGTGTGTGTGTGTGTGTGTGTGTGTGTGAGTAGAGGCTGTGTGTGTCTGTGTGTGTGTGCCTATAAGTAGAGGCCTTGTGTGTCTGTGCGTGCACGTATACCGTATGTAGAGGCTGTGTGTGTGTGTAGGCGTTTGTGTTTGTGTGTGTGTGTGTGTGCGTCCTCGCTCTTGAATGTAGAGGCTGTGTGTGTGTGTGTGCGCGTGCTCATTTTTGTATGTAGAGGCTGTGTGTGTGTTTTTTGTGTGTGTGTGTGTGTGTATGTGTGTGTGTGTGTTTGCGCGCGCTTGCTTGCTAACGAGCGTCTTGTTCTAATGAGGCCTTGCTGTAACGAGCGCCTGCTAACGGGGCCCTGGAATGTCGAACACACACACACACACACACACACACACACACACACACACACACACACACACTGCTACAGGCCCCGTCGTATGCCAGCCACGTCTTGGAGCTGTTTGCCAAAACCAGAGCGGAGGGCTCCGCAGGGGCTGCGTTTGTTAGCACCCTACAGTATGCCGCTCTGGTTTAAACACCTTCCTGCTTCAAGCTTGAAATACACACACATGCACACACACATTCACACACACAAGCACACACACACGCACGCACACACACACACATACAATCCCATGCATATACGCATACGGACACGTATTTGCACATAGACTTCTAGACTAAGACTTCTAAACAAAGAGTCAAACCCAGACAGCTACAGCATATGTGCTTAGAAGTTAGCACACACACACACACATCCACTTACACGCTCGCTCTTTCTCTCTCAAACACACACACACACATATACACACACACACACACACACAGTTAAAAGAGAAATAAACAGGTCAGTGTGCGTGCAGTTTTAGTGCACAGTTATTTTTGTAATGTTACCTTGGTATTTATTAGCTGTTATGTCTGTATTAGTAGCAGTAACGATACTTCATGGATCTCGAGGGAAATAGAGGTGGCAGACTGTCACACAGTGGCAGACATCGTTTTGAAAATGATTCGGACCGTTTAAGCCTATTCTGAAAAATGGTATGAAGGAACTTGAAAAAGGGCATGACCAGCAACATACGTTTGGGGGAAATATAGCGTACAAATAACAAGATTTGTGGAAATGAGAGTTTGTCTTGCTTTGAAACTCTTGGAGCAATGGAACCTTCACAAGTGTCTCACTATAAATGTGAAGAGAGAAGATATGGCGCGTCCATATACTGCAAGAAGTGACACATTGGATTAAATGAATGAAATTAGGTCAATCATTCACAAGACAGATTTTACATACTATGTACAGAAACTAGTTTGGTCTGAACTCACTCAACTAATTTGTGAGCATTAAATGTTAAAAAACTGCATGTGAATAGTTAACCTAATTTTATGAGGTTAATACAATTTTTCACATTTTACAGTGTTACAGTGCCCATGGTAGTATGACAGGGAAATGATGCTGACTTTGTCTGGCTAATTGATTTTCTACTTTTGACGATAGTCGTGGCTAGGCATAATGTTATCAACAAAATGACTTAAGGTAAGACAGGTAAGAGTATCATAGCTCACATAACATCATCACCGTGTCTTGCCTTGCCTTTTAATATTTGTCCTGTCTTAGCGTAATTTTGATTATTTTGTTTGTCTAGTACTTTGTACAAGTGAAGAAATTGACAATAAAGTGGACTTAGAATTGGACTACGCAACTTTGTGTTGAAGTGGAGGAAACGCTGGGGTTAGTATAGCCCAGCTGGATTCAATAGTTGGTGGATACTGAGGTTTTCCCTTCAACAAAGGCAAGCGATTTTGGGGGTGATGTGGACATGTTTTGGGATGGCAGATTTTGATTTCGATCATGGTGAAATGGTGGAGTGTTGGAGTGCTGCGGTTTTGTGGGGCAGGTTGTCAAGTCTTGGTGTTGACGTCTATGTTTAGAAGGGCACCACGCATACTGTACAAGGGCACGCACGCATACACGCATGCACGTACGCGCGCACACACACACACACAAACACACACACACACAGTAGTACATACAGAGAGACGTGTGTGCACACATGGATACACGCACGCACACACACACTCACACACACACACACACACACACACACACACACACACACACACACACACACACACACACACACACACACACACACACACACACAGACACACACACAGCATAGCACAGCAAATCTCCATGCCAAGTGTCCCTATTCCAAGGGTGATGTCACCACGCGGCTGGGCTGGCCTGATGTAAAAATGAAATCCCCACTAGCTCAGCATTATAGGATAGGGGTCAGTGGCGCGGGGTCACAGACGCTGACGTTACGGGCTTCGGGTCAGTGAGCAAAACATGTTTTGATTCCACCCTCCCCCTTCTCCCCCCTCCGTATAAGTTTCACTATGTCTGACACCCCTCTCGTTGCTCTTGCTTTGCCATACTTTCACAGACTGACACACGCACACACACGAACACACACACACGCACCAACGAGCAGACAAACTCACTTTCACACACACACACACACACACACACACACACACACACACACACACACACACACACACACACACACACACACACACACACACTCTCAAAGGAGCAGACATACTAACTGTGCTGTCATTCTCTGCCTTACAGATCACTCGCTTGAAAATTGACAGAAATCCCTTCGCCAAAGGATTCCGAGATTCTGGAAGAAACCGGTAAGATTCATTTTTCTGTGTATTTCTTGTGGAGTGTGTGTTGGTGTTTACATCCTTTCCTGTGTCCTGCGCCCCTGTGTGTGCGCGCGTCCATTTTGGTGCATGTGTGGCGCATTTTGGTGCATGCCGGTGAGTGTTTGTATTGCTGTCTGTGTGCTTGTGCTCTATATCTGTATTCAAATGCTTGAAGCCTTTGTGACTTGCTCCAAAGTGTGTTTGTGCGTCTGTGTGTGCGCACACATGTGTGTGTGTGTGTGTGTGTGTGTGTGTGTGTGTGTGTGTGTGTGTGTGTGTGTGTGTGTGTGTGTGTGTGTGTGTGTGTGTGAGCGTTTACATGTGGTACAGATGTGGGATCTGTATTTATTGATTTTCAAATTTCTACATCAGCATATTCTTTGCTAAGTGATATTCATTGTTCTGCTCTACATAATGAGCATGGTACACAGAGCAAACTGTAAATGAATTTCCCAAGACTCCCACTGTACCTTGTCCATATAACAATTTTGCAAAAAGCAAAAATCAATTTGCTTATAATTGTACTAAGTAGTGTTTTATTAGTCTAGCATATTGTTATTTTCCAATTAGTGGATCGCTGATTTAGTCCATGTTACATTTTCTTTTTTTTTTCTTTCGTCTTTTTTCTTTTCTTTTTTTGTTGTTTGTTTTCTGTTCCGAGACGGAAATATTTCCTCTGGCCAAACATTTAAAAAGAAGAAGAAGAAAAAGAAAACAATAAACAAGCAGAGTCCAATGAGCCAAATGAGCCAAGACTAAACTGTAAAAATAGAGGCAGAACAAGAGGAAAGGGTGCTAAACAGGATAACAGTAAATGTTGTGGTGTTAATTCCACACTTAAAGAGTTGATTTGACATCAATTGGACTCAAATGAACTCTCTAAGTGTTAAATGAGCACTGCAGAATTTACTGTGTAACAGTAAAAAAAAATCACTGCTCTCTCTCTCTCTCTCTCTCTCTCTCTCTCTCTCTCTCTGCAAAGAAACAAACACATGTTTTTGAATGAGTGTGACTGTACCACAGACAAGAATAGAGGGAGCAAAGAGAACAGAAAAGGGAAGAGAGAAAAATGTTAGGAAAAGAAAAGGAGAGGGATGGAAAGACTGAGAAGAAGGGGAGAAGAGAAGAGAGGAGAGGGAGAGCTGGAACGGTCACAGTAGGATTGCCTCATCCGTAGTAAACTGACCAATTTTAAAACACGCAGAAAATCATTATGCCCAAAATCATTTTTACTCTTAACACTTATGTGCATGCAGCATGCATTTTTGCTCTTCACAATTGTGTGTATACAGTACAATACATATACATTTGCACACTTACGTGTGTGCATACAAGTACGCGTACATGTACACGCACACGCACACGTACACGTACACGTACACGTACGTACACTACAAATACACACAGGTACACGTACACACACACACACACACACACACACACACACACACACACACACACACACACACACACACACACACACACACACACACATGTACTTTAGTAGAGGAGAGGAGGAAATACGGGCTCTTCTGAAAATATGTTTTGCCAATCTCTTCACCAATTTATTACATCACCTTCGCTATGTGTCTTTCTGTGTTTTATCCCATCCCCCTCTCTCTCTATCACTCGTCCTCTATCTGTCCGTTTTGCCAATTCTCTTTCTCTCCATCACTCTCTCATCCTTCCCACCCCTCTCTATTTCTCACCTCACCCAATATGTTTTTCTCCCCGCCGCTCTGAAGTTCTGTCTCTCTCTTCCGTTCATTCTGTATGTGTCTCTGTCTCTATCTCTCCAGCCCCAATACACACACACACACCTCTCCTCTTTCCCCTTTGGCTCGGCCACTGTGAAATACAGGCCATCTCTGAGTCTTTAAGTACTACTACAGGAAAAGTAAAGCACTCGGCTAACACTAACAGGCTGGTTTGATTTGATAGGCTGGCTCTGGGTGCGGTTGGGTTGTTGCAGGGTTAGGGGGCTTCAGTCAGGTTGGGCTCAGGCCGGTGGGTCTGACAGGAGTGGCTGCCAGGCAGTGCGGCGGGGACTGCACTGAATGAATTACTTTTATTCATTTATGTATTTCATTTATTACTGTTTCCTCACTGTACTACTGCATTTGTGTTCCTCAGTCATTGAGAACGTATAGTTTAAAATTGGTGATTGGGATTGGTGGGGGAGAGGGAGTGGTGGCTTGACAGCACTGGTGGATGTGTGTGTAATGTGCTGCTATCATCTGAAACTGCTGACCCATAATTCATAGCAAATTGGAATACCTTACAGTAGGCAATATACTGAGATTATGGGTCAGAATGCGAAAAGTTTATAGCCCATGCCGATGGTTGTATGGGTCTCTTCGTTCCTTTGATGGTAATGTCAAGATTTTTGTCACCATCAGATGAAAGCAATGTATTGAATTAATAACGTGAATGAATAGAAACAGAAGGAATGAAAGAAAAACAAAGCTGGTTTAATTGATAGGGACCATGCATATCGATGAACATTTGTATTGGAAAATAAACCTATGTAAGCATGCCAGAATTAGCTCCATAGCTATATTTTTCATCGGTATTCAATGTAATAAATTATAGAATTTTCCGTAAAGTACTATTAACTGTTTTCTTCAGTCGATGGGAGTATGTATGTAATTTAAAAAGCACTAGACGGTGTAAATAGTGGCGGTGGTGGTGACGGAGGTGGAGTCGGTGGCCATCTTGTGTGAATTATCGCCTGGCCTCCAGTGGAGCAGGAGGGGCCTTTTAATCTGCTCCCTAACAAGGGAGCCCGGCGAGGCCCTCAACACACTATACAACTGAACTGGCCCATTACGCTAAACCCACTCTTAAAGCACAACCTCCCTCTACCACTCCCTTCTACTCTCTCTCTCTCTCTCTCTCTCTCTCTCTCTCTCTCTCTGTCTCTCTCTCTCTCTACCTGCCTTTCTCTCCCTCTACCTGCCTTCCCTTTCTCTTTCTCTTTCGTTTTGCCTTTGTTATCTCTTCCTATCTTTTTCCTATTTCTGTTTATCTATGTTCTGTCCCGTCCTTGCCTCATTCTCTCCCTCCTCATGCAACGCGCTGGCATTAACTCTTTCGTTCTTTCGTTCTTTCTTTCTTTCTTTCTTGTTTTTTTCCCCTCAGTTTCTGTCCCTTATTTCGGTACCTGTGGGCATACTACCCTCCGTTACCAAAATGTTGGCAATGCTAAAACATCAAAGCAAGTTGATATGTTTGTTGAGGAGCAAGAGTTATTTTTATTGCTTATATCATAAAGACACACAGGAATAAGTGATCAGGAAGCGTGAAGGTGTTGCTATTTTTAATACCAATCAAAGAGCCGTGCATTGGTTTGTGGGCGCCGCTGTTTGTAAAGTAAGTCCATACAATTCGACTGAAAAACACAAAGCAATAGCACAGAGATTGTACATTGATTTTGCCTTTTATCATCTATTGGTGACAAAAAAACACTGTATTTGTCTTCAAGGGAACAAAACATCGAACTGCACACTCGGCTAAAATTGTTTCTCGAATGTAACGAGTCTCATGTTATGTTGTTAGCAGAAGTGTTCCGCTAGTGAACAATGGATAGACAAACACGGTATGTGTGGTGCACAGCCTGCATATACTACTATTGTAGCCTACTTTCTTCATGCAACTTTCAAGATATAATGACAAGAGCGAATACAATGGCTCATGTTTGTGTGATGCTTTCTTGACCAGAGAGTGTTTATCGCCCTGGCTATTCATGCTTAATCCGTCTGTCTCCATTGTTTCCTCTCTCATACTGTATGTCTCCCACTTTCACCACAGTGTTGTTCTATATTACTTTTTAGTTGACTTTAAACAGGAGCAGATTATGACTCCAAGAAAGCCCCCCACATCATGAGTGTTGCTAGTTTACAGACAGATTCCATTTTTTTTTAGCCAGATGTTTGAGATCGTATGTTGCTGGGGTTTTAGGGGGTTTGAATGGATATGGACATATAGAGGATTGGGTTTCAGGACTCCCTTGAGTCTTGGGCCCCTGGGCCAGGGCCTCGTAGGCCCATGCAGTAATCCATGCTAGTAGCACACTAGTATATCAGAGTAATAGTAGTAAGAGTAGACACATCATAAGGTAGGCTACCATGTTTGTCAGTCTGTGCGCCGTTTGCTTTGGTTTTTCACAAGAATTAGGTCTGTTGACCTTGTGTCTCTTTCATTGTTTTGTTCACTGCTACATTTCTTCATATGATTATCCACTGACTTATTTTTTATGTATTTTCTGTACATCTGTGTAGTTACCTGGGAAGAAGGACGTTTTCTTTTCTTCCTCTCCTCAGTCCTTCCCTCTTAAGAGATGTCAGAAGTCCCTCAATACCCTCTCTCTCTCTCTCTCTCTCTCTCTCTCTCTCTCTCTCTCTCTCTCTCTCTCTCTCTCTCTCTCTCTCTTTCTTCCTTCCCGCTAAGAGATGTCAGAAGTCCCTCAGTCTCTCCACATCAATCTCTCTGGCTGCCTTCTGCTAATACCCTCACACCTCTCTCTCTCTCTCTCTCTCTCTCTCTCTCTCTCTCTCTCTCTCCCTCTCTCTCTCTCTCTCCTCATAAAGTCTTGGCAATGGCTTCCTGTGTTCTGTCTGTGATGCTGCAGTAAAACTTGTGTGAAAGTCGTTAGAGCCGCCACAGCCTCTCAGGCCGACTGAGCGCACTCAGGCCGAGGTGACACGCAAGCGATTATGCCCTGCACAGCCCAGCATCCCCAACATCACACACCAATCACAGGTAGTACATGCACATTCATACAGTACACAGACATGCTAACACACATGAACACACCTATGCAAGCACACACTCTCTCTTTCTCTCTCTATCTCTCTCTCTCTCTCTCTCTCTCTCTCTCTCTCTCTCTCTCACACACACACACACACACACACACACACACAAACTTAGTGCTGTATTCGTCCCGGTCCGTGGTGGCCCTGGATGAACAGACCTCCGGTTCCCGTGGCAACTGTTGTTTATTACGGAGCGAGGCGGCTCGGAGCTCTGCAGGCGTTTAACGTCCATCCGGTGGCCTCTGGGACACCTGGCCAGCTGTGGAACACAGGCAGAGAGAGAGAGAGAGAGAGAGAGAGAGAGAGAGAGAGAGAGAGAGAGAGAGAGAGAGAGAGAGAGAGAGAGAGGATGGAATTGAATTGAATTGAACTGAATTGAATTGAATTGAATTGAGAGACTTCATGGGAAACAGCTTGATTCAGCTTTGTTTCTTAGGTGTAGGCCTACATATAGGCCTATACACATGTGTCTTTTTTGGTAGAAATTCTTTGCAAACACAAGAAAGTCGTGGGGGTGGGGGGTGACTGGGTATAGTTATGGCTGAAGGTGTTGGGTGATTGATTGAGATAGTGCATGTGTGTGTGGGAGGGTGGGGCTGATATGCAGCTGTGTGTGTGTGTGTGTGTGTGTGTGTGTGTGTGTGTGTGTGTGTGTGTGTGTGTGTGTGTGTGTGTGTGTGTGTGTGTGTATGTGTGTGTGGCTGTACAGCTCATTAGAGTGCTTACAATTCTGCATTTTAAGTCATCATGATTGTTTTATTAGTTGAAGACTGCTATCAATGCACAGTTTTGTTGTCAAGAGCCATGGAACCAAAAGTTGATTCCGAATGCAGGACAAACAAAGAAGCATGGAACTAATCCTGTCAGCAGGTTTTTTTTCAATTAGGCTATTTGACTGCACTCACTGCACTGCACTGCTATTTGCTGCATCTTGCGGGCCAAATATAGTTGATAGCAGGCCAGATTTGGCCCCCGGGCCGCTAATTGCCTACCCCTGCTCTAAATGATGTTCGTTGGCCTTGTATAGGAACCACTGCTCCAAATGATGTGCTTTCTTGATGTACTTTGGAAATGGGTGTTGGATATTGCTTTGGATGGGCATTGGAAATTAGCTACAAATGCTATGATACTATTCTGTTGGGATTGTATAGCCTACATGCACTACTTGTATAGCCTATCAAATAAGCCAAACTGAACTGAACTGAACTCTTGTCTTGTATAGAATGGGGCTGGAGGCTCTAAATCAGTGTTTCCCAACCTTTTTTGTCCTGCGTACCCCCTAAGCCATTTTGTCATATGATGAGTACCCCCTCGCCCTCACACATGCTCTGTTCCTCTATCCCAATGTGACTACACTCAATATATTTGCTATTATTACATTTTTCCGCGTACCCCCTGAGGTGTGCTCGCGTAGTACCCCTAGTGGTACACGTACCCCTGGTTGGGAAACACTGCTCTAAATTATGTGTTTTTCTCTTGTATAAGATGAACCACTACTCTTAATGATGTGCTTGCTTGATGTGCTTTTCTCTTGTATAGGATGGGGCTGGAGGCTCTGGTGGAATCGTACGCCTTCTGGAGGCCGTCACTCAGAACACTCACATTCGAGGATATCCCTGGGATGACCAAACAAGGTACAAACAGGGCAAAAAAAAACCCTGAACACATGCACGCACGCACACACACACGCACACACTCACACACTCATGCATGCACATACACATGGTCACACACTTATATCAAGATGAAAGCAAATGAAAATCTTTCACTTGTACTTTTGCAAAACATGTATTTAACAGTATCCAAACCAATACATAACTCTAGTAAAACCAGACATTTTTGTTGTACTACTTTTGCCATATTTTAAGATCACCGCTACTATCTGAATCAAAAAATTCCTATTACTACCAAATAACTGCTCTTGCTTACAATTACTGTAATAACATGAATATTTACTAATGTTTTCAGCATTATTACTAGACATTTAATTTATTAGTTAGCATATTTAGTCAATCACTCTTAACAATTAATTTACACTTTATGGTGTGTGTGTGTGTTTTACAGGTGGTCCCGGTGCCCACCCAGGCATGGTGGGCTCGTCCGCACACCTGCTCTCCTCCTCCCCTTGCTCCTCCCCTGCCTTCCACCTGGGCTCGGGGGCGGGCCAGATGTGCGACTACTCCGCCTGCAGTCGTGCTGGCCACACCCTCCACCGATACGCCCCGCCCCTCACCGCCGACTCCTACAGCCGATTGGCCGCCGGTGGTCCCGCCACGGACACCTTCTCCGCCGCCCGAGCGCCCGCCTACGTGGGCGCGGCTACAGACGCCGACGGCTTCCCCTGCGGCCAGATCCAAATCCCCGGCATGCCTGGCCCCACCCCTTCCCAGCTGCAGTACCTGATGCCCGGCGCCGCCCACAACGCCTTCGCCACCAACCAGGGCACGCAGAGCTCCTACGGCGGCTTCCGCCTGCACAGTCCCTACGGCCTCTACGGCTACAACTTCTCCACGTCGCCCCGGCTGGCCGCCAGCCCGGAGAAAATGGCCGCCACGCAGGGCGCCTTCCTAGGCTCATCCCCCAGCGGCACACTGACGGACAGGCAGGTGCTGTCGCCGGTGGACGGCCTGCAGGTGTTGGGGGGAGGGCCCAGCGGCCAGCAGAGCCTCTTCGACTCCAGAACTCTGGGGAGTTTAGGGGCGGGGCTAACCAGCTCTGGTTCTCAAGTCACCGCCCACATGGCTTGAAAAGATAAAAGAAAAACTCAAAACAGAAGTGCACACATGGCTTAAAAAAACTCAAAACATCAAGTAAAACACCCCGCCTCCCAATCGGTCCTACTATTATTCTCACCCACTACCGTTACCATGTTGTACGGTTGCCATGGTCTTGAAATCGTCCAACATTTGTTCATGTTGACTTTTTTTTCCCAAAAAGTTGATGACCATGGTGACAATGGAGCCCATAGCAATGAGGAATATTGCATGAATGGAACGCCCATGAGGTGGATTTGACAGGATCTCTGTAAATGAACAAAGAGCACAAGAAAGACTTAAGGAGTTGAACTATACAAAGAGTGTGAATACAAACTTATACTGAGGTACCGGGCACTCTGAAGTCTTGAGGTTCCTGTGTAGTCATTGGCCAAAATGTATTAGCATTGTCTTTTAGTTTTCCATTTAACTGTTCTAAGCATCTATGAAGATGTCGTCCATAT
>NC_085874.1:28528796-28538796 GCF_034702125.1 Engraulis encrasicolus
CGGTCGGGACGGACATGCGCCGCGCTTACACCGCGTTCCTGTGTGCAAGGCATGATTTGTTTTCATGCATTCTAACCGTTTCGGACTGATAACGGACACGTTCTGTGGACGTACTGTGGACCGTTGGTGTGTATGCAGAGGTGGAAAGAGTACAGAAAATGTGTACTCAAGTAAAAGTATCTTTACTTTGCCTAAATTCTACTCAAGTACAAGTAAAAGTACCTATCTAAAAATCTACTCAAGTAAAAGTAAAAAGTACTTCACTTAAAATGTAATTTGAGTAAAAAGTACTTAGTTACTTTTAATTAGCTTTCCTCTTGAGAATGTCATGTTTATTTTTCTTGAATATCGTCCTCCATAACCTCTATCTCTTGCTTGACACCAGCCATCATCCAATACATTGATACAAGATAGTAAAATAGTGGAAATGCTGTGTGCCATCCTGCACAATCTTTCATTTCTGGCGGATTGTGGCATTATTGTGCATGGCATTTTGTCTCTCAGTCATTTTTTTTTTACTCAGTACTCAGGCCAGGTTCCAGTGTAATTGAGTAAAGTACTTGGGTCAAAATGTACTCAAGTACAAGTAAAAGTATTAATTTAAAAAATTACTTAAAAAGTACAAAGTATTCATAAAAGCTACTCAAGTACAATATTGAGTAAAAGTAAAAAGTTACTTTTCCACCCCTGTGTGTATGCAGCGTTATTCAGAGTCAGAGACAGGATTTCACAACAGCAGTGTTACGGTGTGAACATGGTGGAAACTGACATGCTACAACAGAAACTAAACCCATTCCTGATTGGCAGGCGTCCAAGACATTACATGATTACACCAAGTGTCAGCAAATACATGTACCAACACCTGTTGATTTGATCTAGTATTGCACCTTCGGAGATCACCAAAAAAGACGGAAAACGCTCTGTGTGTAACAAGTATATTTTTTCTATAGGGATTTTTGAGGAGCAAGTTGTTAGCATGGTGACTGCATTCATCATTAGGAACACAATGAAAAATGTATCAGTAAATAGACACACATCTGTTTTTAACTCCAAAATATGGTTTACGGTCCATGTCCATTTGGCCTACACGTATCTGGGTAAGTTAAATTAATTTCAAAGATACCAATTTCACAAACCCTTCACTGTGTAGGCTACATGTATGCTACGTAACATCAGTTCAGCTATGATGTTAATGTGCATCAACTACGTAAAATGTGCTATAGTTTGACGATTTTACAACTATCGCCCATATATCTACTCTCATCTCCACCTCACACCCAATTAAACAAGTTGCTTTGGAGAGTGTCCCATCACCAGGCAGTCCGGGATGGAATTACACTTTGAAGTTAAAACGGGAGCCATGTACATAGACATATGATGACTATGAGGGCTTGAAATTAAAGTCATTTAAAACTGTCATAATAATGAAACGTTAGCAACAGACTTGCAGATACAGCTATGGTGTGGATTTATATTGCGCTGATTTTGGGTATGCCAAAATGTCAAATATGTGCCTATGATACGAGTCATTGACCTCACACCAATAATGAGAAGAGGAATATTCTTTTTACACACACACACAGACACACAGACACACAGACACACACACACACACACACACACACACACACACACACACACACACACACACACACACACACACACACACACACACACACACACACACACACACACGGCACTTGGTACCTCTTTTCACCCCACCCTTCTCTCATCCTCCTCTCCTCTCTTTTTACTCGGAGGTGAAATGATATGTCCCTCTTCTCTCTCCTAACTTCTCGTAAATCTGTTATCTCTTCTCGCCAAGTGGTATATTTACACGTTCGGCTTCTTGAAGCAAGTGGTGAGAAGTTCTGGTGGGGAACACTTGGAGATCAATCTGTTTTAAAGTTCACAAACGCCTCTCGCTATGTATGGATGATAGGAACTTGCAACTCGTCACTTCCAAACGATATGTCGTATCCTAGCAACCAGATAATAAAGACGCTGTGCCTCCAAAACACTGCCCATGCCACCAGCTGAGTTACTGGCCTCAGGTTTGTCACTTGGTACCGCTTTCAAGACAGACATTAATGTTTTCTTTGCAGTGTTGGTTTGTAGGTGTAGTATGTGAGGCCATGATTTATACTACCATACTGTTTTTCCACATACCTTGGTAAATCAGAAAACGTTTTTCATATGTGCCTTTCGTTAAAGGTCATAAATATGTCGCTAAGCTAGTGAAAGTCAATGGATCCGTGTAGCATTGTAGCATGCTACACGGATCCATTGACTTTCACTAGCTTAGCGACATATTCCCTCTTTTAACTTGTCTTAAAGCAAGACAACGCTTAACATGAAAAATAAGACACTTTTACACCTTTATAAACCCCAGCCAACGATTTTAACTGTATTAAGACCCAAAATAGTGGCATACAACAATAGTGGCATGCAACACACTGAGATATTTTTTTCCTCTGAGACTTGAGTGGCGTTCTCCTTCTCGCTACACTGTCAACCATAGGCGTAGGATCTTCACAACAGCTCTCGACAGCATATTTATGCACTTCTCCCCCCCACCCCCAATGCAAATCTGCCATGCCGAGTTTTCATTTGCTATGAAGTTACCCATTCGCTGCCTTCTTGTCTGCAGGAAGAAAAAAAAGATTTTCATTCAGGGTAGTAAGCAAAACAACACTAGTCAGCGAAAATGTTTTTTTTTTTTTTTTTTAAACATTTTTGACAGTAACAACCAAGAGAAAATTGCCAAAAAGCTAGAACAAACCAATTCCTAATTCTACATATAGCCTTTTTGCTTTGCCTTGTTGTTGTTTTAGCACCTTAGCATTTTATTAGCACAACCAAAACGGAACAGTGATGGTGATTGCATCCACAATTCCTAACCATATCTTATATACAGTAAAAGTCACAGTTTAGTGAAGGCAAGAAAACGTTTGCTTATCAAATCACCCACCTACTGTATGTGTATACAGTGTGTATTGGGTAGCCTACATCAGACTTAGTGAGTTCACAAAGACATGAGCTCTCTATTCAAAGGGCATACACGCAAATACCATTATTGTTGGCTTTAGTAAAGCAAGCCTACCCCAATGTAATACAAGCTTGTTATTTGGTAGTGGAATGCTGTCAGAGGTTCTTTGTCAATATGATAATTTGTTGGATTAACTGAACCACATTTTGTTTGCGAGACCGACTGAACCACAGGACTCCACAATATATTAGCCTCAAGGGCTAGTTAGCATAACATGGCATGCTGTAGTATAATGTTTCAATGAGTTGCACGCAATATGTAGCCATAGGTGGTAGTTATGTAGAACTTAAAAAGGTTCTTGCAACTTACGTATGCTATTGACATTTTCCAAAAACAACAAATGTCAGATTTTATTTCATTCTGGCAATTGCAAAGAGATTTAATATATTTATGAGCAGACCCTCTGCTGCTATTGTTGATGTCCGTTGCCAGGTCACGTACACCCCTCGGACTACGAGCAGGACACTGGATTCCTGAATCCACCAGCCCAGTGCCTCCTGTGTGTGTGCGTGCGTGTGTGTGTGTGTGTGTGTGTGTGTCAAGTCAAGTCAAGTCAAGTAGGTTTTATTGTCAATTTCTTTACATGCACTGGTCATACAAAGAATTTGAAATTACATTTCTTGCTTTCCCATACAGACATAGACTAATTAAGGTAAGGACATAGACAGTATAGACATAGACAGTACTTATACATGGACTTAAGACAGTATGGACATAGACAGTGCTCATACAGACATTTAAAGTGCAAGACTGGACAACAGAAGACTTGTAGAGGACATACATTAAGAGGTATTTGTTGTGTTTTGTGCTTTTCCTAAAAAAAGTCCTTTATAGCGTTCTGACATGGTAATAGTAGCATTTTGAAGAAAATAAATATAAAAGGTCTGTTCAAGTACACCAGCAGCAGTGTGTGTGTGTGTGTGTGTGTGTGTGTGTGTGTGTGTGTGTGTGTGTGTGTGTGTGGTGTGTGTGTGTGTGTGTGTGTGTGTGTATGTGTTTAGTGCAGGTAGAAGGTGCGGTGTGCGTCTTGTGTGTGTGTTCGTGTATGTGTGTGTGTGTGTGTGTGTGTGTGTGTGTGTGTGTGTGTGTGTGTGTGTGTGTGTGTGTCAGTGTGTGTATGTTTGGGTTTAGTGCAGAAAGTGCAGTGTGCTTGTGTGTGTGTGTGTGTGTGTGTGTGTGTGTGTGTGTGCATGTTTTGAGTTAGTGCAGGTTGAAAGTTCAGTCACAAGTATAGTAGTGCAGGTGGAATGTTCAGTCGCAGATATGGTGGTGGGGGATGGGGGGGGGGGTTGTCAGTGGCCTTGCTGGCTAGAGGCTGACAGTGGGGGGGGGGGGTTGTCAGTGGCCTTGCTGGCTAGAGGCTGACAGTGGAGGGAGAGTGGGTTGAGTGTTCAGCATCTTGATCGCTTGGTGCATTGTGCTGCTCGCCAGCCGGGTGGTACGGGAACGGAGGCGCCTGTACCTCTTTCCAGAGGGCAGGAGGCTGAACAGTTTGTGTGCAGGGTGGCTTGTGTCTTTGATGATCATCAGTGCTTTCCGGGTGAGGCGTGTGGTGTAAATGTCCTGCAGGGAGGGGAGTGGTACTCCAATGATCTTCTTCGCTGTGTTCACAACACGCTGGAGTGTCTTCCTGTTTTTCTCCGTGCAGCTTCCTCCCCACACTGTGATGCAGTTGGACACGACGCTCTCTATGGTTCCTCTGTAGAATGTTGTCATGATGGAGGGTGTAGCACTTGCCTTCTTTAGTTTGCGCAGGAAGTAGAGACGCTGATGGGCCTTCTTCGCCAGTGATGTAGTGTTGGTGGTCCAAGAGAGGTCGTCGCTGATGTGCACTCCAAGGAACTTGGTGCTGCTCACTCTCTCCACAGCATCGCCGTCGATGGTCAGTGGTGGCAGTTGTTTTTGGACCCTTTGGAAGTTGACAACAATCTCCTTGGTCTTGTTGACATTCAGCAGGAGGTTGTTGTCTTTGCACCATCTGGCCAGCAGGTCTACTTCTTCTCTGTAGTGAGTCTCATCGCCCTTGGTGATGAGGCCCACCAGTGTTGTATCATCCGTGTGTGTGCGTGTGTGTGTGTGTGTGTGTGTGTGTGTGTGTGTGTGTGTGTGTGTGTGTGTGTGTGTGTGTGTGTGCAGTGGGGCCAGAATTGGAGCCTTATAACGTTGTACTGAGCTGGGGCCCTTTCAGTTGTCTTTGTCCGACCAAAACTGTCATCTACTGTGTGTGTGTGTGTGTGTGTGTGTGTGTGTGTGTGTGTGTGTGTGTGTGTGTGTGTGTGTGTGTGTGTGTGTGTGTGTGTGTGTGTGTGTGTGTGTGTGTGTGTGTGTGTGTGTGTGTGTGTGGCGCCTTGAGGTCATCTCAGTATTCTGCTTCTGCCTGTAAGTCAATGTCACTGGAAATGATGACCAAGCCCTCGCGTTATTGGCCGGGGGTTCCATCGTACAGTAGAGTGGCCAATCAGTTCTCTGTCACATGAAAGTGCCTCTGCTATTGGTGGGAGAGGTGTCTTCAAAGCCAAAGCACACAGGCAGGGCTGGACTGTGGGAGAAATAGGGCCTGGGCACTTTTGGATTAAAGGGGCCCCTCATAATCAGTGGCGCAGAACTGACTCACCGGTGGGTCCCGCACCCTAGTGGGCCCCTATTTTCAGATTGTTTAAACATGTCTGAAAATAGGGGCCAACTGGGAAATGCCGCTATGCCAGATGGCCAGTCCAGCCCTGCACACAGGGTATGTCAGGGTACATTCCTGGCGCCAGAGATTCTTTAAGTATATAGAGATATGCCAATGTAATAGGTTGCTATGGGCACCTAACATGACCAGGTTCCGATCTGCCTAAAGGGGCGTGCCATAATGCTCCTAGCATTGAATAGAACAGTCCTTAGGTCTGCCTAAAGGGGGATTTCCCCCCCTCCCCCTTGAAATAATAGAACCCGGAAACAATGGGCCAATGGAACCTCTCTCTCTCTACTCTCTCTGCTGGCACCATGCAGCTACATATCGATACCTGGTAACAGCAACAAACAAATAAACAACCCTTAACAGCACCACCAACAGCAACACCCACAGTATCTAGGCCTATATGATGTCAGCAACCTCACTACCGAGAACAAACACAACTAGGGATGCAAACAATGAATCGATTAATCAACTTTAATTGATTAACGTGTTAATCGATTAAAAAAACATTAAGTAAGGGTTAACGTTCGGCGAGAAGGTTGCTACCGTGGAATAGCAGCACGACAGAGAGAATCTTTAGACCCCGACGCGGAGCGGAGGGGTCTTGTTCTCTCTGAAGTGCTGCTATTCCACAAAGCGACCGACTCGCCGAAAGTTAACCCGCTTATTATATGGATATACTTAAATGATTCACACATGGCAGGGACATTTCTTTAGGCCTATTTAATGTGAAGTCTGGGCTATTCTAGTTTTTAATGTCAAAGGATTGTCGCTGCGCAAAAACAGTGCCGTTGTGGAACACCGCTAACAGCTAGGTAGCCAGGACAACAGGTGTTGTCTATCACAGCAGCTGATTAGAGTCTTGTTGAAAAGTCGCTTTAGCAGTGAAAAGTCTTGTTGCCATTGACAGCAGTCTGTTATAGACCAACCCGTCCGTTATCGAAAAATAACAGACGTGCGAACGTTGGGGAGCCCCGTTGAAATGAATGGAGCATTCGACCGATGACGTCACAACCATATAATAATCACAATTAATCACCAATTCGACTGACAAGAGAAACAGGTGAAATGAGCATGTGAAGAGTGTGTGAATTGTGTGAATAGTTGGAATATAAATCACCGTTGGATTAAAATTTAAATGTAGTATTTTATCTCAATTTTGAACTCAAATTTTTAGATTTCAGAAACCAATTGTAGATTTCAGGTGTCTCAAGCAGTGTTTAGTTTTATCAACACGTGATACAGAAGCAAATGTTTTCTTTTCCAATTTTGGTTGTGCTGAAAGACAATGGACTGCATACTGTATAACCTTCGCCAAATGAAGGTTTATAGGCTTAGTTATTGTTTAAATTTTTGATTTGGTTGATTAACCCACTGTAAGCCAGGGCTATTCAAATGCCGGCCCTGGGGCCAGATTCGGCCCTTGGACGGCAAAGTTCTGGCCCCCCACAAGCTCCCTGAAATAAGGAATCATTTTTTTGGAATTTAAATTTAATTTAAAAAGTACAGGTTCTGTATCAAGCTAAAACAGGACATGGCACGGGACGTTAAAATGCAATAATAAATAAGTGTCCCGTCTTTTTTTTCATTGACAGTCCCCAACCATAATACATAGGCTACGTATACTTCGGCCCCTTTAATGGGAGGAATTTGAAAAACTGGCCCTCGTTGACATTTAATTGAATACCCCTGCTGTAAGCACTTTGTGCTACAATAAGAGAACTGCAACAACTACTACTACAATTTATGAACGTACTCACTTACCATACTTGCGCACAGTACTGACTTACTTATTTACTATACAGCAACTCTGCACTAGAGTTAATGGCAACAGCAGAAGACAAATTATGTATGCTTTTAATGAAGGCATGCTGGCAAAGGAGGAAATTGCCATCTCCATAGAGGCGAAAAAAGGTCAAGTCAAGGTCACATAGAAAAACAGGGGGGGGGGGGGAAAAGGAATAATGCAAAAATATAGAGTAGTGCAGGTCTTTCATATTTTTGCCCTGGCATGTCTTTGACCCACATTTTCTCCTTTTCTCTCTCCATCTCTCTCTCTGTCACACTTTCCCATTCTCTGTTTCTCTGTTATTCTCTACATCTCTCTCTGTATGTCTCTTACTCATGTTCCTTCACTCTTTCTCTTCATTTCCTCCTCTGATTCTCTCATTTCATTTTCTTTCCTTAGTCTCTCTCTCTCTCTCTCTCTCTCTCTCTCTCTCTCTCTCTCTCTCTCTCTCTCTCTCTCTCTGTAGAGGGGAAGTACTCTTTCTCTAGGGGTAGTACTCCCCGCCTAATGACATGGTTCACGTCCGTTACAGCTTGTTGTCACGTTGCCCGGCCCGGGCAGCACCAGGGTTACTGACGGATGCCCTTATTTGTTGTTTTTACGGCATATGTGTGCGTGCGTGTGTGCGTCTATGTGTGTGTGTTGGAGTCGGAAAGTCATGGCTAGTGTGTTATTAGTGGCAAAGGCTGTGCATGAGGGTCTATACATCTGGCATGGAAATGGAAGTCCAGGTAGACCAGTATTCCTTTTGACCGTCCTGTGGGAATGTTAAGTGGATGCTGATTGGCCAAGAAGAATGTTAATTGAATACTGATGGGTGGAGTTAAAATAAAACTAGAAATGCATTCTCACAGAAAATGCTGGAAGCGGGCTTGCCTTTAGGGGCAGAGATGAAACAAAGTACTATTGAGAAAACAAAGCTAAAAGAAATCTTGGAAAAACTCCATCCACCCAGTCAGAAGTTATGGGCCAAACAATTCAGCCATCTTGGATTCAGCCATCTTGAAAGTGTTGTAGCTCTGCGTTTTGGGGATATACTAAATGACATAGATGGTATTTTAAGTTGGCTAAGGAACACTGCATATGATATAATTTTGAAAATCAACATGGCTTCGAGCGGGATTCGAACTCACAACCTCCATATCTGTAATCCAACCCCTTTGCCATTGATATTAAATGACATACAATACATGATATTTGAAGTTGGCTAAAGAATCCTGCATATGATATCATTTTGAAAATCAACATGGCTTCGACTGGGGTTCGAACCTCCAACCCCCATATCCCTAATTCAGCACATTTGCCATTCATACTAAATGACATACATGGCATTTTAAGTTGGCCAAGGAACACTGCATATGATATAATTTTGAAAATCAACATGGCTTTGACTGGGATTCGAACCCCCAACCTCCATATCTGTAATCCAGCACATTTGCCATGCATACTAAATGACATACATGGCATTTTAAGTTGGCCAAGGAACACTGCATATGATATAATTTTGAAAATCAACATGGCTTTGACTGGGTTTCGAACCCCCAACCTCAATATCTGTAATTCAGCACATTTGCCATCCATACTAAATGATATAGGCTACATGGCATTTTAAGTCGGCCAAGGAACGCTGCATATGATATAATTTAGAAAATCAACATGGCTTTGACTGGGATTCGAACCCCCAACCTCCATATCTGTAATCCAGCACATTTGCCATGCATACTAAATGACATACATGGCATTTTAAGTTGGCCAAGGAACACTGCATATGATATAATTTTGAAAATCAACATGGCTTTGACTGGGTTTCGAACTCCCAACCTCCATATCTCTAATGCAGCAGCATGCATTACCACTAAGCCAAGCAGCTAGCTGTCATACACAGTCCAGCAAGACTATATTAGATTGCATTGAAGAGCGAAACAATGAACTTCTAGAATGGCTGCTCGCACCTGCTCGTTAAGAATAGAATCTTGAGACAGTGGCAGTTAAGATGGAATCCTTCATTGGGAGCACCTGTTCTGATACTAACTGACAGTTAGTATTGAGCCTTTAACAGGGGAGAAAATGAAAATGAGATTTTTGTCTTTACAACATCGTTGTAAAAAAACTAAAAGGAGTTGGCACGTGTCCTTTTCACAGATCGGAGTCATGCTTGTGATCTCTCTAACAGTCTTTGAATGAAGTTTATAGGTGAAAGGGTTCAGGCACAAATGGACCTCCGTGTGGGACATGCGCTGATCTCTTGAAAAATGCACTTTTCGAAAGAATGGGATTCTCCATAGAGCCAGGCCTGTTTTTTTTTACAAACCTGCCATTTAAAAAGTATTGGGAGTTGGGAGATGAAACTTTCACAATTTGGAGACATCCCATAGAGCTCGCTAACAACGCGTCAACTAAACTTCTAGGTGAAAGTGTTGATGTTTTTATGACCGAAAAAGCCTCCTACACTCTAATCTCTAGAGTGGCGGAAACTTTGGTT
>NC_085874.1:28546296-28561296 GCF_034702125.1 Engraulis encrasicolus
GGGGGTCAGAAAAGGAGAAAGAAAAGGAGAATGAGAAGGAGGGAGGGAATGAGAGAGAGAGAGTGGCAGACAGAGAGATAGAAGGAGGGAGGGAGTGAGGGCACAAAGAGGGGGGTGGAGAGAGAGAGAGAGAGAGAGAGAGAGAGAGAGAGAGAGAGAGAGAGAGAGAGAGAGAGAGAGAGAGAGAGAGAGGAAAACAGATGGAGGGAGAGGCCAAACACAGATTGTTTAAGTGTCTAGTGAAGTGAATGTTAAGTGGAGTGTGTGTGTGTGTGTGTGTGTGTGTGTGTGTGTGTGTGTGTGTGTGTGTGTGTGTGTGTGTGTGTGTGTGTGTGTGTGTGTGTATGCATGCATGCGTGCCTGTGTGTGTACTAGCGTCAGTATCTTTGTGTTTGTGTGCGTGTGTGTGTATAGTGTGTATAGTGTGTATAGTGTGTGTGTGTGTGTGCACTCGTGTGTGTGTGTGTGTGTGTGTGCCTGCGTGTGTGTGCGTGCGTGAGTGTGTGTGTGTGTGTGTGTGTGTGTAAGTGTATGTGCGTGTGTATACGTGTGTGTGTGTGTGTGTGTAAGTGTATGTGCGTGTGTATGTGCGTGTGTGTGTGTGTGTAAGTGTATGTGCGTGTGTGTGTGTGTGTGTGCATGTGTGTGCCTCGTTAGGTCCTGGTAAAGGTCAGGTGCTGGCTCCCCCGATACATCATGTGTGGAGAATGATGACAGTGAGGGCATTCTTTACGCTTCTACTGTAGCAGTGGACATGACAGCAACAAGTGTCAAGTCACGTGTGTGTGTGTGTGTGTGTGTGTGTGTGTGTGTGTGTGTGTGTGTGTGTGTGTGTGTGTGTGTGTGTGTGTGTGTGTGTGTGTGTGTGTGTGTGTGTGTGTGTGTGTGTGTGTGTGTGTGTGTGGCCACATATTTTTTATTTCTATTTATTTGTATGTTTTATTCATCTATGTATGTAAATGTGTGTGTACTTTTGTAGTCAAGTGTGTGTGTGTGTGTGTGTGAGTGTGTGTGTGTGTGTGTGTGTGTGTGTGTGTGTGTGTGTGTGTGTGTGTGTGTGTGGCCACATTGTATTTATTATTGTATGTTTTTAAAAAAAAAAATTGTATGTGAATGTGTTTGCTTGTTTGTGCTTGCTTGTGTCTGTGTGTGTGAGCATGTGCTTGAGTGTGCGCGTGGTAGCGTACATTTGTGTTCGCGCGTGCATGTGTCTGTCTGTGTCTCTCTTTGTGCGTGTATGTGCTTTATAGAGAGTGCGTTGATGATCAGGGTGGTATTAACAACCATATTTGCAATTAAAAATGACAAGGCCTCCATTTCTTTATTCAACAATAGAGCCGTCAAACACGGGGACTGAACGCATGCCTCTTTTCTTGTTAAAATCTAGAAAGGTCACACACACACACACACACACACACACACACACACACACACACACACACACACACACACACACACACACACACACACACACACACACACACACACACACACACACACACATTCTATGATTATGAGGGACTGAAATAAGGTACTCGTTAAAACTGGTCCAAGGTCAACCCTGTTGCCCTGTGTGCCTGGCCTGCACACACACACACACACACGCACGCACGCACGCACGCACGCACGCACACACACACACACACACACACACACACACACACACACACACACACACACACACACACACACACACACAGAGATACAGCTAACGACAGCTGAACCAATACAAGGTTGTATGTGTTTATTTTATTTCGTGTCTCAACCTCGGCGCAGGACATTTGCAGTCTTCCAAATGTCTACACGTAGAGATAGGCATCTATCCTTGTCAATGTTTCAAACCGTGTGTACCTTTCTTTCTTTCTCCACATGGATGTGTGTGTGTGTGTGTGTGTGTGTGTGTGTGTGTGTGTGTGTGTGTGTGTGTGTGTGTGTGTGTGTGTGTGTGTGTGTGTGTGTGTGTGTGTGTGTGTGTGTGTGTGTGTGTGTGTGTCTAAATGTGTGTATATTTATACGTGTGTGTGGCACAATGAACAAAAAATCTCTTGAATCAATAATTAATGGAAAGTCCTTTCTTGTTCTTTGTATCTTCAGTTCTGTTCTTTTTTAGGGGCCTATTTCTCCCCCACATCCATGCTCCTTCTCCTCTCTCTCTCTCTCTCTCTCTCTCTCTCTCTCTCTCTCTCTCTCTCTCTCTGCGGAGGAATGAACAGTGAGGAAATGTGGGTTTATTTGGCTTTTTAAGAAGAGCTTCACCGCTTCCCCCACCCCCTCACACCCCCCACGAAGGGTGTCCTGTCTGCTGAGCAGTCTCCCATGACAGCTACGTCCCACACACACACACACACACACACACACACACACACACACACACACACACACACACACAGACACACACACAGACACAGACACACACACACACACACACACACACACACACACACACACACACACACACACACACACACACACACACACACACACACACACACACACACACACAGAGTCACAAACTCGCAGTGTACACATACATTTGCACGCACACAAAAATAGACACACATAAACTCTCACCATCCTGCACAGATGGACACGCAGAGACACACAATAAACCAAGCGTCATCACCTACGGAGAGAGAGGCAGGGAACACACATAAATGCCAGGAGGTGGACACACAGATGACCACAGCAGTCAAAGCCTCAGGACTGGACTGGGGGAGAAATAGGGCACTGGCACTTTTGGCTTAACCCTCCTGTTATCCTCAGATTTAGGTTACATCCGTCAAATTGACCCCAAGGAACACAGATGTAACCAAAATGTGTACAGCACTTAGGGAAAACATTTTTGTAGAAATTTTACTTTTTTCACATTGATCCCATATATTTAGGAAAAGTCATCAAAGATGAAGCCAGATAATTATGTACTTCATGAATTTTTCAGACTTAAAACATTGAATGGGGTCAAATAGACCCCAAGGATAACAAGAGGGTTAAAGGGCCCCCTCATAATTAGCGGTGCAGAACCGGGGTGCCCCGCACCCTTGTGGGCCCACCGGGAAATACCCGCTATGCCAGATGGCAAGTCCAGCCCTGGTCAAAACCTCAGGACCGGTGTACTGTCAATATGGGCCCCCTGTGGAGTTTAGCTCCTTTTCGTCTCGCAACTGGGCATGCGTCCAACTAGCATACCTTTATTGTCCCCTCCATGGAGACGTTCAATAGCTTGCCGATATATTGAATTTTCATTTTATTTGTTTACTATTTAAACGAGCAATGTGTCCATCCCTTTTGATTTTTGAGGAGAGGTTTCTAGGCCTACTCAAAAAGAACTAGAAAAGAGCAACGAACATCACGGCTGCTTTGGGTAAAATTAGCCTATGTGTTATTGTCTACGAATCTAGAGGCGGCATCTATGGGAATGTTTTTTCCCCTCATAATCAGCAAATATTTAAATCCGAGTTGAACACTTCTGGTAGCGAGGCAGCTTGAATTGATAAATGCAACCGTCGAGCAAGGCTACTGGTAGCTCATCTCGATGGAGCAGCCCATCTTCTCGACAGAACATCGGCCCTGGGCTATCAGCATGGGTCCTGGGCCCACACGTCTCCATGGAGGGAAAATTAAGGTTGGCTATTTCGACGAGGCAGCGTGAATTGATAGACGCTACTGTCGAATTAGGCTACTGGCAGCTCATCTCGATGAAGCAGCCCATCTTGACATAACACCGACCCTCTCATCACTACAGTATCATGTATCACATTCAGCACAACAGAGTACTTTTTCTTGTGTTAATGGTCACTTTACCAAATAAAAGCAGTCACTCCAAAAAGGGCATTTTCACAACATTTAATGCACCAGTCTGACCACTGACACTGATTGTCCAAATGCAAGCTTTAATGGTAGGCCTACCAAAATATGTAACATAATACAACAAAAGCAAACCTTGTGGTCAGTCAATTCACACTTTCTAGCACTTTATGAACACTACCAGTCAGTCATTACACAATGGCCAGAAAAAAAGCCAATTATTTTGACTCAATTTACAATTTCTTAACACTGCCACCAATTATTTCACTTTCAAATCAGTTCGTGTATGAAAAGAGTACATTTCTAAGCCATAATCAATACTTAAAATTGATGATGGTGGCAATTATTGTTGGATTAATGAAAAAGTAACATTTATGAATGGACAGCATAAATTACGGAAATAAACTACTAAAAAAGCTGAATCTTTCTTTACCTTCTATACCTTTAAAGGTACAGTCCACCCTTTTTGATTTTCCCATATTTGCAGTATTTACAAGTATTTAACATGAATGTGCGTATAAGTACCTTCTCAGTGTTCAGTACTTCAATTTATTAGTAGAATTATTAGCATAGCTTTGCATTCACATCAGCAATCACGGGAAGTGGATAAAACCACTAGCATCAAGCCACTAGTGATCACTGGAATTATATAGCCATCTTACACTCTGGTGCATTTTAAATTAATTTTAAAGAGGTTTATAAGTACATTTGATGATGTTTTCTTTGGTTCCATAGACTTACATTGCTACGTTTAACATGACTTCACTGGTAAACTTGCAATGCAAACACATAGAGAAAAAAAATCCCATGTTTTCCCTGGACTTTCTGTAACTAGACTCGCCTCCAAAAGAGTTGTCGCCTATCCATCTGTTTGGAATAACAGCTAATAACCTGACTTTCAATTAATCACTTGGCTTCAGAA
Organism: Engraulis encrasicolus; assembly: GCF_034702125.1. Lineage (NCBI taxonomy): Eukaryota > Metazoa > Chordata > Actinopteri > Clupeiformes > Engraulidae > Engraulis > Engraulis encrasicolus. The sequence goes on from NC_085874.1 coordinate 28,551,023, forward strand.
GTCACTCATATGTAAGCTACAACCCTCCCGAATGAAAATGTATGTACAAAAATAAATTTCATGCACCAAAGAAAGATTGACCCTTTATTGAACACAGACAGGGCAGATTTTCACAAGACAAAAGTTTTGTCGCCTATCAAACATAATGTGAAAATGAGCAGATAAGTCACTTCAAAACACTTCAAATACGCAGATTGGGTGTCATACTTAATCACTGAATCACTCTCACCTCTCCAGAAAATCGACTTTGCCCTTAGGTGTATGTTTAGGGTCATTGTAATCATGGAAAGCAACACAATGAAAATCAATGGATTTCAATGAGAGATGGTGACATATTAGCTATTCGTAGAGCAATACATGTTTAACTTCATGATTTAATCAATGATAAAAGCCCTCAAACACCTGCAGCATGCATGCAGCTCCTCATAAGAGCTGTATCTGTACCATGTTTCACTTTATGCACCATTTTTCTTTTTTCATATTCTTCATCTCCAACACCACATAGTTTTGATGCTATCAGTTCTAAAATGGTTGGTTTGGGATCTTGACTTCAGAGTATGAGTCCCATTAGCCTTCATTTTTGTCAGAATTAGGCCTGACATACTCTTGGCTGGCTTTTTTGAGACAGGACAGTGGGAGAGACTTCTTTGGTGTTAAAGGTGAAGAATTTGGAAAAAATACATGGTGCCTAAAGTCAAACATGGGAGGGATACAGCTCTTATGTGGAGCTGCATGCATGCTGCTGGTGTGTGAGGGCTTTTATCATTGATTAAATCATGAAGTTAAAAATGTATTGCTCTACAAATAGCAAATATTTCACCATCTCTCATTGAACTCCATTGATTTTCATTGTGTTGCTTTCCATGATTACAATGACCCTAAACATACACCTAAGGCCAAAGTTGATTTTCTGGAGAGGTGTGAGTGAATCAGTGATTAAGTATGACACCCGATCTGCGTATTTGAAGTGTTTTGAAGTGACTTATCTGCTCATTTTCACATTATGTTCGATAGGCGACAAAACTTTTGTCTTGTGAAAATCTGTCCTGTCTGTGTTCAATAAAGGGTCAATCTTTCTTTGGTGCATGAAATTTATTTTTGTACATACATTTTCATTCGAGAGGGTTGTAGCTTTCATATGAGTGACTTCTGAAGCCAAGTGATTAATTGAAAGTCAGGTTATTAGCGGTTATTCCAAACAGATGGGTAGGCGACAACTCTTTTGGAGGCGAGTGTACATATGAGCAATTTCCTGAAATGAGGAGGACTTTTCCTCAAAGCTGGGGTCAAACTGCATGGCCATCAGCCCAATTCTCATGTGAAACCCCTCGTTACGACAATCGGTCATATAGGCCTACTTTCTCCCGAGGAGCATCACAAGCAATTGTCGACATGTGTGATATTCTAAATTAGAATTGTATTGGTTCCAATAATGCCTTATCGCGAATCATGCATCAACCATGTGTGATATTTACACAGCAGAATACCAAGCTGAGTGGAGTGAGTGAGTACGTTTTGGATTGGAGACAAAACGGTCAGGTCCTTTTCACTGCATGTGAACCACAACATCAAAACTGGGTATTACAGTAATTCAAAGTCGTGTAGTTTGAGTTATGTTTCAGTGAGTAGAGCCCACAATAAGAGTGAAACATTTGACAGAGAAATAACATCAGAAAGACAAGATATACGGCAGAACAAGTGGAAAGGTGGCAGAGAGACAGATAGAAGGGTACACACACACACACACGCACGCACTCACGCACACAAACACACACGCACGTACGCACGCGAGCACACAGACACGCACGCACGCATGCGCACACACACACACACACACACACACACACACTATGACGAGGAGAGTTTGGGATCAGACTGGTTTGTTTTCTAGGCCACTGCCTGAGGATTCACACTATGTGTAACACTGGGACTCCAAAGGGTGCTCTTCTGCCCTCCTATTGGCTATGCTGGCCTCTGTTTATGTCTGCCAGAGAAGAGTCAACATGGCTGTCCACCACCCACACAGACAGGCCTGTCAATCAAACCGCCAACCCACAGACAGCTGCAGGCAAGCATGGACCAATCACATGCTCTGCACCCCAGAGATATGAATAGCCTTTGGCCAATCAAAGGAGGACATTTTAGTTTAAGGTGATTAGTTTAACCAATAGTGTTAGAAAGTGATGTCATATCCTCTGCTTTCATGGGACCTCAGGACATTTTTAGCGGAAAAATTGGTAACGCTTTACTTGACGTGTTACTGCATAACACATTCATAACAGCTGTTATAACGTCTACAAGAAGCATTCATGATTGTTTAATAACACATTCATACCAAACCTTTCATGAACGTACCGTACAGAATGGCTGCAACTTGTCAAAGTAAAAGTCAACAACTGCAGGTATTAAAATGATATTTTGATCCCGTTTGAATTGTGGCACGGGCTTCGCATATGTTGTTTCTGATATTTTTATATAATTTCTCTTAATAAGCACCAAACATTTTTCATGCAAATGGCCTCTGTACAAAATATCGATATGTATGAATCATCTAAATTTAGTTCCTAAAAAAGCATATATGTAACCCGGTGCATATACAGTAATGACTGGAATCAGAAGATATTTACTCGCTACCGTGCTGTTAGATAGTCAGCTAAGGTCCCGCGAATGTGGAGATACGTCAGGTTCGCTTTTGAGCTCTATTGCTGGTAAGCTATCCAAGAGTTCTACTGTATGACTATTTAAGAGTATATACGTATATACACTCACCGGCCACTATATTAGGAACACCTGGCACAACTGCTCATTGAGGCAAATTTCTGATCAGCCAATCACATGGTGGCAACTCAATGCATTTGTGCATGTAGACATGGTCGAGATGATCTGATGCAGTTCAAACCGAGCATCATAATGGGGAAGAAAGATTATAATTTTTTTATTCATTATTTTATTTGACCTTTATATATCCAGTAAGGTCCCAATGAGGTATGAAACCTCTTCTCCCAGGGAGTCCTGGCCAAGACAGCATTAAGACAAACAATGACTTTGAACATGGCATGGCTGTCAAGCCGAAAGGGCTTGATTTGAGTGTTTCAGAAAAGACTGATCTACTGGGATATTGACACACAACCATCTCTAGGGTTTACAAATAATGGTACAAAAAATAAAAAAAATGCAGTGAGCAGCGATGCCTTATTGATGGCAGAGGTAAGAGGAGAATGGCCAGACTTGTTTGAGCGTATACAAAGGCAACATTAAGTCAAATAACCACTCATTACAACCGAGGTATGCATAAGAGAATCCCTGATTACACAGCATATCAAATCTTGAGGCAAATGGGCTACAGCAGCAGAAAACCATATTTGGTGCCACTCCTGACAGCTAAGAACAGGACAATGAGGCAACAATTTGGACAGGCTCACCATAAACGAAACTAGAAGATCGGAAAAATGTTGCCTGGTCTGATGAGTCTTGATATCTACTGCAACACTACTTTCAACAACATGAAAACATGGGTCAACCCTGCCTTACATCAACGTTTCAGACTGGGGATATAATGGCATAAGGATATTTTCTTAGCACAATTTGGGCCAGTTAGTACCAATTTATCTTTGTTGGAATGCCACAGCCTACACGAGTATTGTTGCAGGCAGTCTATGCAGTTCTGAAGGCAAAAGGGTGTCCAACCCAGCACTAGAGAGGTGTTCCTAATTAAGTGGCCGGTGAGCGTTTATGCCTTTGTATGTCGATCAAATATACATGCGTGCCCTGTATATCAAATGTTCAGTTGATATTTATTGCTCCATCACTTTACTGTATTGGTTCATCACTGTTACTCGTCCTGTCTTGCACTTTAATGTCACTCTATAAATGTCAATCCTTTTCTATCACTGTATCTTCCTTCTCTCTCCTAATGACTTCTGGGTTATTTGCATGCCAATCAGCTGTAATCCTAAGAAGGGAATCCCTTACACACACTCTGGGACAGTGAGGGAAGAGGAGAGGAGAGGAGAAAAGACAGGCGGGATCAATAGGATTACAGTAACATGCTGTGTAACACACACACACATACGCATACGCATATGCATATGCATGCGCACGCACACACACACACACACACACACACACACACACACACACACACACACACACACACACACACACACACACACACACACACACACACACACACACACAGTACAGTGGCTCTACAGTAGTGACAAGGGACTCCACTGTATAACGTGATCAATACAAGTGATTATGAGTAAGCAGTCAATACTTGGCCATCTGTGCAACTTAGTCCAAGTAAACACACCAACAGACACATACACACACGTTCACTGATTCTTACAAACACAAACACAACCACACACACACCCATACACCCCTCCCACCCATACACCCCCAACACACACGTGTGCGCAGGCGCACACACACACACATACACGCACCCATGCACGCACGCAGGAACACGCGCGCGCACACACACACACACACACACACACACACACACACACACACACACACACACACACACACACACACACACACACACACACACACACACACACACACACACACACACACACTTACTGACAAGTAACTGACAAGGACACGGATATTGCAGTCATTGCTGGACCAATAAAAAGCAAAAAAAATTACACAGATGTAATCAAGCTGTACATATGCTTCTGATCCAATAGAGGAGCTTTAGTCCTGATCTGTACAGAAGGGTAAACACAGACATGCATGTACTGTACAGTACAACAGAGGTTCCCAAACAGGGGGTCAGGACCCCCAGGGGGCCACAGAGGTACTGCAGGGGGGTCACTGAGAGAGAGAGTAATACTTTTGTAAAAAAAATCTACACATGTATACTTGTCTATGATAGTGCAAAAACAGAAATATGAACCTAGATGTAAAATAAGTTCATTTAGCCTATTATTTTCCTGTGCTGAACATGTAGCAATATTGCTGGACTAAAATATTGGCCATTTGGCAAATGAAACCACAAAAATATTCTTAGATCCGAAAGGGGGTGCCAGCAGGAAACGTTTGAGAACCACTGCAGTGCAATCACACATACAGTACATGTACATCAGTCTACTCGGAAGTCACAAAACTTCTAAATGCCTCAATGTAAACGGGAAACAAAGCAATATGGACTGTTGTGGTTTGTACAAAGTGTATCTACTGGACAAGATCTGTGATACACTTTTTGGTTTGATACACATTCTTCAGGAAATGTTTTGAAAATATTTTAGACCTTTGCATACCTTTTAGGAATATTTGAACACAGGCAAATGAACTGCATACGGTATGGCTGAACAGAGACACAGAGAGTAGGCCCTACAGACCAGGGCTTCGAATCGGTTCGAGGAATGAAAACCGAAACGAACGTAATTTTACGTAATTTTACGAGGAGCAAAAAGAGAAACAAAAACGAAATGGTCTGTTCCGGAACAGAAACGTTATTTTGAAATCCACAAAACCGGTTAATAACGGTTTATTTCGTTCTCTATATATTTTATAAAATTTCACAAAAGCATACCCCGAAGCGCACATTGAAGTGTTTGCGCTGTAGAGTTAAAATTGGAGGTATATTTGTCAGTAACAGACAGGCTACACCATACACTATGCGGGGTTAGGAATTATAGCGTATGCCTTTGAAGATCTCCATACAGATAAAACTTACAAGCAGGTACGGAGTTTAGCACGTATCCAGAAATGTTTTTGATGAGAAATTATTTATAGGCCTAAGTCTGTTCAGCAACGGTATTTTGGTGGCGGAACGAATGCAAGAACGAAAACGTTAAACATAGGCCTACCTGAACCGTTCGGAACGGAACGATTGAAAAATAATTTCCTTTTCAAGCCCTGCTACAGACACACATGATTTGTACAAGATCTGTGATACACCTTTTGGTTTGATACACATTCTTCAGGACAAGTTAAAAAATATCGTAGACCTTAGAGCTGGCACGGCGATATGGGTGGGCCTGGGTGGGCCTGGGCCCGCCCATTCCCCGCCCATTTCCGACCAGGCCCACCCAAATCTTTCAAAGAAGAAAAAAAATATATACTCGATTATATTTTTAAATTATATTTTCCATTAATTTTCCAAGTCTACGATCAAAGGAATTGTAAACATATACGAATTGTGTGGGGGAAATAAATATTTAAAAAGTTCATGCTTATGACGATTGTGAGTGGACCAATCACATTGTAATCTTCTCATCAGCGTAAGTTGAATATGTTCCCGCTGCTTTCTATCTCAGAGCCGCCTTTCGGAACTTCGGAAGTTAGTGTTGGTGTATGCAGACAGAGATATGGCTCAACAGTTTTTATTGCGTTACTTTAAAAAACCTCAAAATGAGCGAAACGGAAACGTCAGTGTCACAACTTCATCCGTATCTTCGAGACCAGCAGCCGCTAACATTGGATCGGAGGATCGTGCAAGTGCTAGCAGACTAAGCAGAGAGGGTGGTGCTAGTGCTGCTGTGGATGACCTGTCAGCCATTGACGAGCCACCGACACAGCCCAGACTGAGGAGCTTTCCCACAACCATGTTCGGAAACAAGGCAAGGTGTTTTTCTCCACACTGGTACGAAAAATTCAGATTTCTGGAGTACAGCATTAAGAAAGACTCTGTGTTTTGCCAAATGTGCCGGCACTTTGGCGAGAGGGGTAGAGAGGAGACTTTCAGGGAGGGGTACAAGGACTGGAAGCACCTAGCCCATGCGTGTGATAAACATCAGAACAGCAAGGGGCACAGGTTCTCTTTGGAGAAGTTTTAACAACTACAAACAGACATCATCCTCGGAACGTGGCACGGTCCTTCATCAAATCCACAATGTGGAGGGGGACATCATCCAAAGAAATCGCGCGCACATCAAAGTCATCTTGGATGTGCTGCTTACATGTGCCAAACAAGAGATACCACTGCGTGGTAACAGGGAAAACCCAGACGACGAATCGACAAATGTCGGAAACTTTCTGGAAATGATCAAACTACTCTGTCGCCACAGTCCGGAGATACAAACTCGCATGGAAACCATCCCAGCTAACGCAAAAATGCTCAGCCATGACATCCAGAATGAGCTATTGGATGCAGCAGCCACCCTCCTCCTACGCCGCATCAAGGATGAAGTTAAAACCGAGGGGACATACTTCGCGATTCTTGCTGACGAGTGCAAGGACATATCAAAAAAACAGTTAGTGGCTGTGTGTTTGAGGTACGTGCACAAGGGAACCGTGAGAGAAAGAGTTGTGGGGCTGGTGGACACTGGTGACATGACGGCGGCGTCAATAGCCAGGAAAATCAAAGACGTGTTGACGCCGTTCGAGTTGGACCCCCGACTTTGTGTTGGGTTCGGGTTCGATGGAGCTTCAGTGATGTCCGGGCACAAGGGAGGCGTTCAGGCCATCCTTAAAGAAACGTATCCTCATGCGCAGTACGTCCACTGCCATTCCCACAGACTCAATCTGGTCCTGGCAGCAGTGGCAAGGACATCGCAGGATGCGTCCAAATTCTTCGACACACTGAACAATTTGCACACATTTATGTGTGGCAGCGAGCGTCATGCTCGCTTCGTGGATATTCAAAAAGAGATGCGACCCGATGACAGACCGTTGGAACTGGAAAGGGGATGTGACACCCGGTGGTCCTCAAGATCAACAGCTGTGAGTAAGGTGAGTAATGTTTTGGCTACTCTAATGTACAATTAGCCTACGTAGGCCAGGTCTTGTGTAGGCCTATATTTTGTTGGCCTATGTGTGTGTATAAGCCTAACTTGACAGACTCCTTAATTTCCTTCGGGATTAATAAACGTACTCTACTCCATTGTAGGTCTTCACTCTCTACGACGTGATTTTGGAAGTACTGGCAGAGTATGCAGAGAAGGGGCAGAGTGAAATTGAAGCCGAGTCATTGCTACAACAAATTCGAACCAAGAAATTCATTTTCCTACTCGTGCTTTTCAAGGAGTTGTTCAGTAAGTCTGATTTCGCCACCAAGGGCCTGCAGTCCGTAAACATAGCTGTGTCTGACACAGTTGATTTAATTGAAACCCTGAAACAAGCCTTCACTGACATGCGGTCAGGAGACAGCGCCTTCACAAAGATGCTGGAAAAGACCAATACGATAATGGCAGAAAATGACATCGATAGTTGGGATACACTCGCTGTGCGCCCTCGTTCCAGAAAACTTCCAGAGCGACTTGAGGGAAGTGTGGTCCTGACCTCATTGGGGAAGTCTAAGAGGGTGCGCTGCGATGCAGACCTGCGGGCCATTTGCAATGAATTGATGGACTGTCAGCTCAATGAGCTGAATACTCGGTTTCACAGCGACACGTATGGGCTCATGGAGTGCGTTCATCTGATGTCAACGAGGCAAGTCGCCGGTGACTTTGCCAGTGTCGTCGAACGCCTCAATGAAGTTGGTAAGCGTTTCCATGTCACATTGACAGAAGCAGAGCTGACTGTCTTTGTGCAAATGAAACAGAGGGCATTTGACAGAGGAAACTCTTTCAAAAGCCTGTTAGAGGTGTTGGACATTTGCAACGAAGAGGTGTTTCCGAACATCCATGCCTTCCTGAGGGCTATGATTACGCTGCCGATGACCTCCTGCACTGTAGAGCGAGTCTTTTCTAGCGTGAAGCGAATCAAAACAGCCAATCGCAGCACCATGCTTACTTCTCGCCTGAGGTCGCTGTGCCTTTTAACATTTGAGAGGGAACTAACTGTAACCCTGGATTACGATGAAATCATTGACATCTTTAAGACCAAACCCCGGAGATTGCACTTGTAAATTCTTGTTTAATATGCCTAAATTCTTGTATATAGTAACATTGTTGTATATAGACCTACGTGTGTGTGTGTGTGTGTGTGTGTGTGTGTGTGTGTGTGTGTGTGTGTGTGTGTGTGTGTGTTCCTAGTCTAGGCTATTTTAGATGTGAATGTGAATGTAAAATGTGAATACGTTTTTAGCCTTGTCTAAATGTTTATTGTATTTGGAATATTCTGAATGAAAAACAAAAAAACAATTAATTTCAACAAACTGTATCTGTGTCATCCTTTATTTGCTGGATGATGGATAAGTAGTGTGAGAACATGTTGATGGCTAGAAGAATGCTGTAGGCCTATTAATGTCACAACTGGTCATCATCAAAGGGTGTTTCACACAAGCATGTACTATTTTGTTTGCTGATTAGTAATAGCTCAAGGTAAGCGTGGACAAAGTTTTGTACTAGGCCTACTGTGCTTTAACTCAATAGCACTAACAGCCTTCACATCATTATTTACCCCCTCCAGCATACATCGTGCAGTTACTTGGCTTTTAAAAATGTCTCAGATGATCAGATCAGACTTCAATTCTCAAAATGACTTAACATAGGCCTAATGTTGTCAAATATGCCCATTGAATTGACAGTTTCTCATCTCTTTTGAACTATGCATTGACATGAGGCTCTGAATATTTTAATGCGTAGTTATTTTGTTTGTAGTACTACTGGGGCTGCTGTGCTGGTCTAAATATCCATAGGCCTATCCATTTATGATCTTGGATACCGTTAATGTTTTGTCTGTTATTTGCGGTGTACAGTCGCCATCTACTGACCACTTAGTGGTAATGAAATGCGTGTATTACCGTTTCGACTTCCTATTCAAGATCATAATGGATAGACCTATGAATATTTAGACCAGTCATGCATCTTGGATGTTTTAATGTCTCCGTTTAATTATTGTCAATATTTGCACAATCCCATCATAGTCTTTTCTGACGACAATAATTATCAACTTGCTCTTACTGCATATTGTGCGAAGATGCAACCTTACTGTCCCCTAAGGCACCCCGTAGAATTATCCTCGGGTACGTCATCACGCTCCAGGTTACTCCCGCGAGATCTGTACTGTAAACAAACCAGTTGTGTTTCCAGTACGTGTGAGGTAGTGGGATTTTATATATTGATTTTGTTATACCTCCTTGTAGTTGAAATAATATAATTATCATATCCCTATATGTTGGTTTTGGGTTCGATGGAGCTTCGGTGATGTCTGGGCAGTGGCACAAGTTTCGCCTACACAGGATCCAGATGTGTGAAGTAGCAATGGAATGTTAGCCCATAAGCTTAGTCAACATCGCTCGCTAGCAGTGCAGTTGAGTCAAACTTTGTGTGGATTACTATCGCAAGTGCTGCTATCAAGACAACGTTTTAAGGTAGGACGTTTGTTTATTCATTTTGCCCACTGCTGCGGCACATTGACATGGGCTCATA
>NC_085874.1:28571296-28573796 GCF_034702125.1 Engraulis encrasicolus
GTGGAAGGATATTGGTTAGAGTTGGGAGGTCGGGGGGTGTGTGGGGGTGGGGTTGGGTGTGTGTGAGGGGGTTAACGGGCCGGGTGGGACAGGCGTTTTGGGGCTTTAAAAGGCCAGCCTTGTATAGTGCAGGTTACAGGAGCTCAGAGAGCGGGCAGATGGTAAGACATAGGCCAACATTACACACGGCCTATAAAACATAGATCAGAAAACCATGTGCTGCGCAGACAGACAGACATACAGACAGACAGCACCGCAGAGACGAGAGGGGAGAGGAGTGGAGGGGACAGGGGGGAGGTAAAGACTAGAGAGAGAGACAGAGAGCGAAGGAAAGAGGAGAGAGGAATGGTTGGATATACGTAGCTAGACAGAGTGAATGACAGAGAGAGAGAGAGAGAGAGAGAGAGCTGGAAGAAGGCAAAATCCATATTCACTCATGGCCACGCATCTATGCACAAGACCAAATACCCATATGCCAAAACAAATTCCCAATCACACTCCCTTACACACACACACACGCACGCACGCACGCACGCACACACACACACAAGCATACAGTAACCGCATACTACACACACTTTAAAGTGGCTGCCAGTTCAAATAGTTGTGCAGAGGCTCATTGACAGACAGCAGGCTATATATCGTGTGAGGATAAAGTCTGTGGTGAGAAAAAGGCCCTCACAGTGTGCAACAGTGCGGTAGAGCATCTGAGAGAGCCTGGTCTTCAGTTCAAGAGAAGGGGGAGCTTCTCGCCATTTGAAAGCCTGGCCTTTAGTCCAAGAGAAGACATGTACCCAGCTTTCTTCATAGTTCAGTATCAGTGCCCAGTCTTCAGTGCAGCGGTAGAGCATCTGACAGCTTAGTTCTGAGTTCAAAAGAATGGGCAGCTTCTCACCATTTGAAATCTTGCCCTTTTTAAGGTCAAGAGTTTTGAAGAGCTTCTTTCCAAAATGAGATCTATCCATTTTGTAGAATTGTTGGGAAATTGACATTTTTGTATTGGGCATTCCACTGAAATGCATTGCAACATGCATTTTTATAGAGGTTTAGAAAGTATTTTTTTCTAAACATTTGAATGGCAAGAAGTCACACATAGATAATAGGACTTCTTACAGTAACAGTCAATTCCAATATTTAAATGCAAAAATTCAATTCAATTCAATTCTCGTTTTGGAAAGAAGCTCTTTATATATGTTCTCAGCTTACTTCATAGTTCAGGAGAGGACAGAGCCGAGCATCTCAGTATCAGAGCTGGTTTCCAGTGCAACAGCAGAGCATCGGAGACCCTGGTCTTCATGTTAAGAGAATCAAGGGGGATCTTCTCAGCATTTGAAATCCTGGACTTAAAGGTGGGGTTGCAGGTTAACCATTTTAAGAAAATTTACTATTATGACATCACGTTGGGGGTTCCGCAGGCTCATAGGAGTCTATGTAGAACCTTAGAATCCTGGGTGAGTTCCCCCAACGTGATGTCATACCTGCAACCCCACCTTTAAATTCAAGAGAAGTGTTCTCAGCTTTCTTTATAGGTCAATAGCAGGGAAAGCTCCTCTGTATCAGAGCTCGGTCTTCAGTGCACCAGAGCAGTGCATCGAATTGCCTGGATAAGACTGCTTTGCAGCTTTTGACAGCTTGCTGTTCAGTTCTACAACTGAGTTATAGCCTCAAGATAATTCAGATCTTCTCAGTGTTTGAAAGCGTGGTTTTCTGTTCAACAGATTTTGAAAGAAAGGTACTCAGATTTTGAAATCCATTTAGAATTTTCATGGCATGTAGCCAGTATTTAATAAAGGCTTTTTAAACTTTAGTAAGGAGTGCCTCAAATAGTGTTGTTTTACCTTTTCATGGAAGTTTGGACGCCCACGTTATTTTGATGAGCACCCTTTTTTACTAACTGGATACAGGACCCAGTGAAGCATTCCCTCTTCTCTTTTTTGTAGAATTTTTATAATTTCGAATGTCCAAGGTTGACAAACCAGAGCCGTTCTGTGATTAGCTAAATCAAACAGCACAATATCACGTCAAGAGTGAATAAAGCAAATTCATGGTGAAACTTCTTCAATGACCTTGGCAACTTGTTCGCTTTAGTCATTTCTGGTGTACATGCACATCAAGTGGCCTAACTACAAGAGACATGCCTTAATGAGACATGTGACATGCCTGAACAATGCACAGTACACAAACAGCTGAGTCAAACTTCCACAGAAGCTCTCAGAACCCAATTCTAAGGCCGTTTACAGAGTAGGGCGGTAAAGCGTTGCGGGACGGAAGCGTTGGTGAAAATACATGGAAACTGTCCTTACACACCAACCGGTGGTAGTCGGGTGTCAGCGGCGTGGGAGCCGGCTCCGCTCCGCGCTGCCTTTGGAAAATAGAACTCGATTGTATTTTTCACGCAGGCGACCGGCGGTGTCTCATTCAAATGAATGGCAAAGTAGAACGCTAGATTTGGCTGTGGGGCGGGGTCTGAACAGGACTGGCCGCGCACGCCGACGCTGTC
>NC_085874.1:28591296-28596296 GCF_034702125.1 Engraulis encrasicolus
TGCTTTCATCTGTGTTTGTGGATGTATTTGAGTGTTCAGTTCAGTGTATGAACGGGTTCTGTGTGTGTGTGTGTGCGCGTGCGTGCGTGTATGCGTGTGTGTGTGTCTATGCTCGCGTGTGAACGCACGTGCGTGCGTGTGCACACGTGTGTGTGTGTGTGTGTGTGTGTGTGTGTGTGTGTGTGTGTGTGTGTGTGTGTGTGTGTGTGTGTGTGTGTGTGTGTGTGTGTAATGAGAGGCTGTGGCATCGTTATGCCATTGCCCAACTCACACCCATCCATGCTGCCCAGATGCAGTACCCCATTACACACCAGTCTTCCCTGTAAAGGACCTATAGCATTTCACGCACACAGCTGCATCAATCAAACACCAAATAAAGCACTCACAGACACACAAACACCATACAAAGCATGTAAACACACACAAAATACATCCGCATCCATATATATCCATAACATAAATTTTAGCACCAAATTCCTCCGTATATTGCCAGGATGTTATTTTAAATGCTGGTAGAATGGGTAAGATTATGTGGGCTTGCAACCACGTGTGCGTGTGTGTGTGTGTGTGTGTGTGTGTGTGTGTGTGTGTGTGTGTGTGTGTGAGAGAGAGAGAGAGAGAGAGAGAGAGAGAGAGAGAGAGAGAGAGAGAGAGAGAAAGAGAGAGAGAGAGAGAGAGAGAGAGAGAGAGAGAGAGGGAGAAGGAGAATTGCTTGGCCTCCTTAAGTTCAAAACAGGGGGTAAGCAAAGGAGGAAGCCACGAGTTCCATGTTTCTTAGCCCAAATTTAGCGTTTTTACTAGCCTAGCCAAAGGAGCTAACGGCGCTAATTTCAGAGGCCGACTTGAAAGAAAGCAGCTAAATATATTCCACCACCGCCAACTCTTATGTGAGGCCGCCATCTCAAAACCACGTTCAACACACACACAGAGACCTATACACACACAAAGACCTATACACACACAAGCCTCGGCAAGGGCTGTTTATTTACGTATCATGCTCATAAACAAACAGATTTAAACTTGAAAGCGATTGAAAAAGCCACATGTTCTCTGTGCCATGTCTTAATTAAAGCAAACATGCAATCCAGGAAGACAACGGAATCTGGCCTGCATTCAGTGAGCGGGTCAAAGTTCAGAGGTTGGGGAGGTTATTGTGAAGTCTTCGAACTTCGTTCGAACCAGAAACGAGCAAAGAGATAAAATTCGAATTTAGCTGTCAACACATTTTAAATGCGGTCAAACTGCATCATGGCACATTTCAATGACAATTCAATTTGCCTTCGTCCTTTGCCAGTGAATTTGCAGGTCTTCCATAGAGATGCATAATATTGATTTCTGCTTCAGTGTGTTGCCTCTGCTCCGAACGTGCATGAAGTGATAAAGTGATAAAGGACGTGTTTAGTGATAAAGGAAAAGGATAGATGGGACTTCAGAGAGTAGATTCAGTGACTTACTTGGTGTAAGCCTGACTCTCTCTAGACCCTCATGTATTTCTACTCAGCTTTGAAACATAGTGGTTAAGGTCAAAATAAGTGAAACGCAACAGTCGCTTCAGACAATAATGGCTGCTCTTGTGCTCACCGATCATCATTGATTCTGTCATTGTTAAGCATATTTTGTTATATGGGCAAAGCCATGTTAATCAGCATACAATGAATGTGTATGGCGTGATGACGTCAGTGCCAATGCAGGTGCACGCGCAGCACTACCATGCTTCATATGTGTGTTTGAATAAACGGCTGAGTCAGTTGCAAGCAGTATGCAGAATGCCAGCCAACGGAGAAGATGTAGTGGAGCTAGTAGTCTGTAAAGTTGCTCACTGTGTTACCTAAGTAAAACGCAAAGCTGCTGCGCAGGAATGGCGAATATCCCCACAGTCATTTCAACTGTATTTTCGAATCTATGAGTTGTTTAAGTGGCCCCTCATTAAAAATACCAGTCAAATGTTTCTCCAATCACATGGAAGGATTAAAAAACAAATAAAACAATAAAATACAATCACAACTTCACTGACCTACACATATGGCCATAGGTGTCAAAAGTAAAAGTAAAAGTACATTTATGGTGTAATTACAACACTAGTACATAGCATTATAGCAGTTACACCATTTACTCCTGTGTACCTCCTAATGAGATAGATAGACTGTGTTGTTACTGAAAAACACTGAAAACCTATCAAGGACCCACCATAAACTTAATCCAACCAGTGTAGAGTTAGCTGATTGTAAGACAAGTACACGGGTCTACTGGTTACTTGTGTTGGAAGGAAACTGTGTTTCTTTTTTTACCGTTTACTTTTACTTTTGACACCTATGCATATGGCGAAGCTCCAGATGAATGTTCGTGGAGCAAAACGGAATCTTCAGGGGAGAGTTAGGTAAAGCCAGGCATACATTGTGTGATATGTGCTCACACTGCACAAGGGAGTTTCACGATTTAAAAGGTTCACATTTCACGATTCATGCCCTCACTCTATACTGGTCGAGGGTCGGATGTGAGCAGAATGTTCATACTGTGCGGCACGACAGGCTTGTTTTCCGGAACTGCAGATTACAAAAGCGAGGAAGGGAAACGCTCACCTGAGGAGGAGATGAGGAGGGGCTCAAGAGCGAATCGCGCCGCCATGTCAATTTGAGCATGTGTAGTGTTAAATCGGGTTGTAGCACTGCTTTAATCATTTAACTCTAACTGATTTAGTCACGAGGGATGACCAGGATTTCTAACAGTTTTGATTTTCTTGCGACCCTACGATTGCATGATCGTGAGGTGTAATCACTTGTTGTTACCCCATGTACAATACACAATGTGAGACTCACAATCATACCTGTCAACCATCCCTAATTTCCCGGGAAACTCCCTAATTTTGACTCATTTCCCGATTTCTTCCCGATTTGATTTTTTCCCGGAAATATCCCGGATTTTTCACATTATCAAAAATCACCGTCAGTCCAGTAATTATACCCACGGCCCTGTCCGACGAGCCACACCCCCTCTTGAAGAAAGATACAGACGGTCTTGCTTATCAAGCTACCTGCTAGAAGATTGTATGCCAGATATGACAACAAGAATTGAAGTTCCTTGAAAATACGAGCTGTCACCTCGAGCTCCGTAGCGCTTGTGCGCCCACTCTTTTCCTCAGAAACCGTCAGTTCATGCAACGCATACAACAGCGAATCGTGCGATTAACCTAATCACAACCTGTACCAGCACAAAGTTTTGCACGAACAGACAACGTGTGCGAGAAAACAACAAGAAGAAACTCATTGCGCTCATTGCACTGTTTCTCCCCGCTGTAAAACGTGTGCTGAGGGATTTTAGACTGTAGCCTACTGTCTTTGCACGCACGTTGTTGTGAAAAGCAGAGTAGGCTAGAACGCACTGTCCGATCTGTCTCTGTCATCCCTTGCCTTGACTGTCAGAATTTAGCCTTGAGAAAATTTCCCGGATTCTGGCTTAAAATATGGGAATTTTCCCGGATTTTGGGAGCTCAAAGTTGACAGGTATGCTCACAATCGACCTTCGATTGAGCAAGAAATCGGCAGTCGAGGCATCAAAAGGCATCGAAAGTTGTGCAAGTGACAAATCGTGTCAAAATTGGGGGAAAAACAGCATAGTGTAAGCCCGGTTTTTGTTGTGTGGGCCCAAAGCAAGGACAAGCATTTAGGACTATTCTACTGAGAGATTTATTTAAGTCTTAAGTTACCTTATCTGGTTTAGTCCCCAAACCCCCTTTTTGGAAAACAATAGGGTGAGTGGTTGGCTGGAATGTTATGGGAAGTGAAATTCTTGGTGTATGAGAGGAGCATTGCGCATACTGTAATAGTGCATCCTGGAATAGTGTGTGTGGGTGTGGGTGTGGGTGTGTGTGTGTGTGTGTGTGTGTGTGTGTGTGTGTGTGTGTGTGTGTGTTTCGAATGTTTGCTCTGGTTAAGTTGTACAGATGGACATGTATTGATTGGTTTCTCATATCCTCTTGTATTGATTAATTAAGACTCCTGCTACTGTAGACGCACTGTACCAGGTTGTGTGTGTGTGTGCATGTGTCTGTGTGTGTGTGTGTGTGTGTGTGTGTGTGTGTGTGTGTGTGTGTGTGTGTGTGTGTGTGTGTGTGTGTGTGTGTTGTCTCGTTTGCTTGTTTACCATCTTGCAGGCCTGAAGAAACAGTCCCAAGGGGTCGATCTTGTTTCTCCTGCTAGTGTGAGATCGTTTTTGGATGTTTGCAGCTTGTTTTCCCTGTTGTACCAGCCGTTAGCCCATGTGTCAACAACATTATGCAAAAATAGACTTACTAGTCGTACTCTCCCTCACACATACACACACAGGCACACGCGCGCACACACGCACGCACAAATATTCAGGTGTTTGGTGCGGGCAAGGGAAGGGCTCTTTGAATTGTCACAGATCATTAGCAGTGTGTGTACGTGTTAGTCTTGGCAGAGGGTTGTGAAAGGTAATAGTCAATTCTCAGGTATAAACTTATTTGTGTTCATGCTGCCTACCATGTTGTTATTGACTCTGGATTGCTATTAAAAGATTAATTCTATTAATCATGAACTAGATGGTGTTCATACATATGGATTTTATAATGTTAATCCAATATTTAAAGAGTAGAATTTCACTAGAATTCAACACTATTCTACCCTCCAAGTGTTAAATTAACACTGAAAGGTTTACCATGGACGGTAGGCTGGTCTTAAGGGTTAGTGGCAATTTTGCAGGTGAGACCCCTCTCGATTTTTTAAACACAGCTTTGTTTGACACTGTACTAGATGTATTTCGTGTTATCTAGCTATAACACATGCTATATGACCATGCCTGCAGTAGTGTATGCTTCAAGATCAAAGAGTCTAAAAATGTGTGGTCAATGGAATACATATTTGGCTAGATACAAATGAAACAATTGCATGTTGGGGTTTGCTCTGTTACGTCCCTCCCTTCTACCTTCACCTCAAACAGGAAAACAACCCATTCCTTGAAAAGCAGCATTCTAAGGAAATGCT
>NC_085874.1:28623796-28633796 GCF_034702125.1 Engraulis encrasicolus
TTGTGTGTGTGCTAGTGTGTGTATGTGTTTCTGTGTGAAAGAGTGATGTTGTTTACTGTTTATTAGGCTCATCATTTATTATGCTATGATTTGTAGTAACTATTATTATTGAGGAGAGAGAGGGGGGGTGGTAGAAATAAGACTGTACTGTAGATTAAGATGCACAAAACAGACCCTGTTTGGCAATGGCCACAGCTCCCCTCCAGAGCTCTCTTCTCCCCCCCCCCCCCGCCCGCCCCCCCCCCCCCCCCCCCCCTTACACAGGTGACTTCATAAAGGAACAAAACCCCACGGACCTATGAGAGCTTGGAGGGCTGGATTCATCATCATCATCACCATGACTTTGTTTTATATACCGCCATCATTAGCTGTCCCACAGGCATAGGGACTCCTTCAATTGGTCCACCACTGCCATCGACATCATCATCATCATTCTCATCTTCTTCTTCACCACAATCTGGAAAACACACACACGCGCGCACACACACGCGCACACACACGCGCACACACACACACACACACACACACACACACACACACACACACACACACACAACCTTTCCAGTCAACCTCTACTTTCCACTGCTGGGAGGACGACTGTAGAAAACCGCAAATATGACCGTCTTTCCCTCTCCTGTCCACTCCGGGCCCCCAAAGTGCAGGACCTATTAGCTATCAAGCCATCAGGCCTGTCACAACCAGCCGAGCAAACTAGGCAATTGCCTAGGTCCCCGCTATCTGAAATGGGGCCCCATCATACTTGCTTGTTATGCACTCAAATGACAGCAATGACAACTTTGTGAGTGTGGTAGCCAGGGCGGCTGACAGCAATGCCTGGGCCCAGGACAAAGCAATCTGAAAGGGCCCCCTTTCATATACATACACTATGACTGGGATTTGATTCTGGGCCCCCCATCTCCCTGGGCCCGGGACAATGTACCTCTTCGCCGCCGCCCCTGTCGACTGCCCTGGTGGTGGCATATCCCTAAATCAATAACCGGAAAAAGTGCAATGATACGGCTATCGAATACTTATTGAGGTGCCACCTATCTAATGGTTTGAAGAGAAGAAGAGGGGTGGGGGCCTCCAACTTTCCTCTTTGCCTAGGGCCCCCAGATACCTTGAATGGACCTACCCCCACATTACAGGAGCCAGCAAGCCAGCCAACCAGCAAGCCAACAAGCTCAACCAGCCAGAGGGAACAACAAGACCCTGTGGTGTCCTGTGACTGTCCCAGCCTGTGTGGTCAGGTCACAGCAGGCACTACATGTCTCAAAGCAGAATTGCAGGGTGCTGACTAGGCCTGGCCGATTTTGTGGGCATTTTGTGTGGATGTTTGTGAGGAGTGTGTGTGTGTGTGTGTGTGTGTGTGTGTGTGTGTGTGTGTGTGTGTGTGTGTGTGTGTGTGTGTGTGTGTGTGTGTCTGTGTGTCTGTGTGTGCGCGTGCGTGCGTGCGTGCGTGTGTGTGTGTGTGTGTCTGTGCGTGTGTGTGTGTGTGTGTGACAGTGTGAACGTGCATACGTGTGTCAGCATGTGTGTGTTTTGCATTAGTAAATTAGCATTGTGGTTGCTTGCGTTCAGTTTGTATTCTAATTGAGTGTGTGTTATTAAAAGTATTTAGCTTGTGTGATGGCGCAAATGATCAATACATGTACATAAATATGAATGGGCAATGCATGTATGAGTGTAAACGAAAGTGTGTGGCGTGTTGATATGCATATACAAATGTTGTGTACTTCTATAGGTGAATAACTCTGTGTTAGTGTGTGTACTCCACATGTGTGTACATACAGTATGTGCTGCTTCCAGTGTGTGTGTGTGTGTGTGTGTGTGTGTGTGTGTGTGTGTGTGTGTGTGTGTGTGTGTGTGCGTGTGTGCGTGCGTGCATGCGTGTGTGTGTGTGTGTGTGTGTGTGTGTGTGTGTGTGTGTGTGTGTGTGTGTGTGTGCGTGTGTGCGTGCGTGCGTGCATGCGTGTGTGTGTGTGTGTGTGTGAGCGTGTGTCCGTAAGGATGACCCAGCATGACCGTTGCGGGCGCTTGCCCGAGCCACTGAACCATGCACTGATCCTCGAGGGCAGTCTAGGTATCTGCTGATATAAAAAGACACACACACACACACACACACACACACACACACACACACACACACACACACACACACACACACACACACACACACACACACACACACACACACACACACACACACACACACACACACAGGTATCTTGTTAATAGCTTTTCCCCATAAAGTGATTTGAACAGGATCACGTAAAGAGGGGGGGGCGCAGGCGGGCCTATTTTCATATTTTCCAGCCATCTGCGTGACAGGCCTTTTCCCTTATAAAAAGCCAGAGCCAATGGGCCCAGCTAGGCCCGTAAGACCCTCTTCTCTCTCTTTCTTTCACTCTCTCTCTCGCTCTCACTCTCTCTTTCTCTCTCTCTGTCTCTCTCTCTATCTACCTCTCCTTTCTATGTCTCTCTCTTCCTCTCCTCTTTCTTTCCTTCTGTCTCTCCAGGTAGGCCTGAAAGAGACTCTCTTCTCTCTCTCTCTCTCTTTCTCTGTCTTTCTCTCTCTGCGGTTAGGCCTCTGAGAGACCTTCTCTCTGCGCCTCTGTCTTTCTCTCTGTGTTTGTCTGTCTCTCACTTTCTTTGTTGCCCCTTAAGAGACCCTTATTTCTCTCTGACTTTCTCTCTCCCTCTCTCTGTCTCTGACTCTCTCTCTCTCTCTCTCTCTCTCTCTCTCTCTCTCTCTCTCTCTCTCGGCCTAGGACTATGACACCCCCTCTCTCCGCTGTGCTGCATTGGATAGCCCAGGAGGCATTCCTCTACTCCACCACTGCCACCACACCACCGAGACCCTAAGTAGTATAACAAACAGAGTGAACGCCACCCGCAGGGATAGTGGGTGTGGGATGTGTGCATGCGTGTGTGTTAATGTGTGTGTGTGTGCGTGCGTGTGTGCGTGTGCGCGCGCGTGTGTGTGTGTGTGTGTGTGTGTGTGTGTGTGTGTGTGTGTGTGTGTGTGTGTGGAGGTGGGTATAAAGGCATAGGTTAGAGGAATAGTACTTGCGGCATCCTGATTCTTGGAGAACATGCTTCACTTGCTGCTTCATTTTTTTCTACACACGTACAATTTGGCCCTCATTTTTAATAGTCTGTCAGTCATGGTCAGAGAGAGAGAAAGAGATGGAGAGAGAGAGAGAGAGAGAGAGAGAGAGAGAGAGAGAGAGAGAGAGAGAGAGAGAGAGAGAGAGAGAGAGAGAGAGAGAGAGAGAGAGAGAGACAGACAGACAGACAGACAGACAGACAGACAGAAATAGAGAGTGAGTGTGCGTGAGTGTGTGTGTGTGTGTGTGTGTGTGTGTGTGTGTGTGTGTGTGTGTGTGTGTGTGTGTGTGAGTGCCTGTGTGTGTGTGTGTGTGCGTGAGTGCGTGCGTGTGTGTGTGTGTGTGTGTACATTCATCTGTGTGTATGTGTTCAAATTGGCTTGTTGATCACTGAGAAACTGAATGACAGTGTGTCACCAGACTGGCTTTCTGGAGGAGTCCAAAGGTGTTATGTCTCAGACTATACAACAAACACAGGACATATGTGAACGCTTGCTTGGGTATATAGGAAAGTAGGAAAGTATGCGCACACACACGCATGCACGCACGCACACCAGGCACGTGCACTCCAATACGGCAGGGGAGGCTGTGCCTCACCTGTCTCTTCTAGACTTCATGAGAATGATGAGATGCAGTAAATGTGAATAATAGTAACAATAATAACTACTGTTTTCGAGCATATTTACCATAACTACCATTTGTGCAGTATTTAAACAGTTTCAATCATTTTCAATCATTTTTGTGGCCAAAACCGCACTATTTTCCCACCTCCTGATCCGAATACACTGAATTTGGGCCAACTCCCGAGTTGGCCTCACCGCAGATTGCGCAATCCCTCAGTAACAAGCTTCAGCGCATGCGCCATTTTGCTCGTTCTGTGTATGCAATTCGTAATATTGTATTAAACGTTTTTATACACTTAATAGAAATATGTATGGTGTGCCCTCATTTTCCTGATATTTGTTTTCACTATTTTCTACGTGTGATTATCATTTCTTTACTCTGCGCGCTTTGGCATAACCCCATTGAAAAATAGAGTAGTGCGGCGAGCAACACACTTGTTGCCTTCACCAGCTCGGGACCTCTCGAGACAGCTGACGACACTGTCCATTGACAGTAAATAGAATGGACGCCAAACCAACGCTATTTGCCATTCAACGCTTTGAAGCCAGATTTGGGAACATTCCAACTTACATTCCACCTTAGCAACGCCAAACGCAGGTGCTGATTGGACAACAAAACACCCAATCAGACAACGCTAAATTCAAATCATGTCCCGCCCCTCTACGGGCCGGGGAGACGATTGTGACATCATAATCTTTGTTATGAGACTTCGCACAATGCTCGGGGCTTGGTTGCTGGTAGTATTAATAAACAACGAAACCCTCGAATGTAACAGTACCACCCTATACATCTCATGAGTGAATCTGGCGATCGACAAGGATGGAAAATATAATATTCATGTAATAGTGTTCAAGGGCTGGATTTTGGAGTTTGTAAACAGTACAATATACCGTACACATTGACTGACCGTACACCATATTAGCTAGTGGCTAGCATGTGCCAGTCCGAAGTTGGGAGACTTAATTTCTGCTAAAGTGTAGTGTCTTTACAAGTGGTGGAGACATCGCTATGGCATATTGTTTGTGTATGCTATTCTTGAAATATGTTTGTGGGAAAAAGTGGTGGGGACACGTTTACCTCTGGTGACACCCACATCACAAGTAAACGTACAAGTTATGTTTTGTAAGTACACTAGCACATTGGCTGTTGCACCTTTTTCGCCATTGCAACTGATGGGATAGACAGACATAGCCAGACCGTGTTGATTCTGAAACCCCAACAAGGAGGACCCACCACAAACTAGCTGATCGGAGGACAAGTACATACAGACTGAGGCCTACTCTGTACTCGAATAAGTTACTGGTGTCACGGAAAGATATTTGTTTATTTTATGCCTTTACTTTCAACACCTCTGTCCACCACCCACACCAAGAATTACACCCATTCCTGCAACACATAAATAACTCCCGTTGAATGCTTTGCCATTTACAAATGACGAATCTAAACCTTTCCGTTTCACAGCTGTCATCTTCACAAACCTGAAGGTTGTTTCCCAGGCCCCATCGACGTCGAGGCAGTCACGGAGATGTTAGTTGCTCTCATTCAGTCAACACAGTCATTTCAGACTTTTGCTTTCAACAGGATTCAGAAAACACTTCTTTTTACATATGTACAGCTTTATAAATATGCAAACAAAGATTTAACTTTTCCCCAGAAGCTTCTAAAGCGATGCATTACCAGTACTTGAGATTCTTCTGTTCATTAATTTAAACTGACAGTTACAGTGTGTTAAGACCGTGTTAACCAGTATTGCAAAATAATTAGGAAACAAAAAGTATGGGCAGTCATATTTTATCATTTATTAAGCTTGTTAAAACAATGAAGTGGTGTGAAGATAGTTGTGGAGAGCAGATCCTAGGAGGTGCTGGGCCCCTTCTCAGGTGTGGATGACTACACATCTTGAGCTGTAGAAAAAAATAATAATAATGCAAATGAACATGAAAGATGAGAACAGGATCCATGTCATACACGAACTACAAAAAAATACATGTACATAACATTGGGCCACAGGTCTGCACACATGTGAATGCGCTGGCACAATCTTTTAAAATTGAGTGTACTATAAACAAAACGTATAAGAGTAATAATCCATAAATGTATGTACCATTACATACAACACTATGATGTGCTATGCCAGTGTGCGAGGATTTTTTTTGCTTTTCAATAGTATACACTGTGATACATAAGAACACTACGTAACATACGGAGTAACGTGGACAGCAGTGGTCCTGCACAACACCTTGGTGGCGCCTCCTCCTCAGATGTGTGTGGGTGACCGCAGCACAGGTCCTTGGTCCAGGTGGTGACAATGGTGGCGCCTCCTCCTCAGATGTGTGTGGGTGACCGCAGCACAGGTCCTTGGTCCAGGTGGTGACAATGGTGGCGCCTCCTCCTCAGATGTTTGTGGGTGACCGCAGCACAGGGTCCTTGGTCCAGGTGGTGACAATGGTGGCGGCTCCTCCTCAGATGTTTGTGGGTGACCGCAGTGGCCCCTGACAAAAGTGGTGGTGGGAGATTAGGAAGGAGAATCCCCCTTTCCAGCACTCCCACCACCACCAGAGAAAGACAAGTATTAGTGGTGTAGGTCCTTGTCATGATAATAATAATAATAATAATAATAATAAAAAAAAAACTGCATCGCCAACAAATACTTGGTAATGGAGAAGACTTACTTTGAATGATGACAGGCAAGTAGTGTAGACAAACCTGCGGAAGGCTGTGGTGGGAGTTCACTCACTCCCACCACAGCCAAGAAAAAAAACCAAGAATCACTACTTCCAATTTAAAACCACAGTTTGTAATTGCTACGTGACAACAAATAGGCGGCAAGACCAACGGCATTATATATATATATAGTAATAAGAGGCACGCTTTAATTTACTGAGTCACACACAGCGCCCTTCTAATGCCCCCCTGGAGGTTTCTCAGGAAAATGTCATGTCCGAGGTCCGTCAAGTGGACCCCATCAGCTAAGAACATCCCCGGCCAATTGTGTTTAATTTCGGGGTGCCGAATTGCTACTCCCCCTAATGACCCCACAAATGCGGACATGACATTGTTTAGAAAGGCACGTGTACGATTAATTCTGGAGGGGCGCCCACACCTCCACACGCACCTTTCTGTGATGCATGAGAACACTAACTTAAGGTTGAGGGCCGTTACCATGACAACTAAAGCATCTACTGCAAGTGTTGTTGTGACCTCACCACTACCAATGTCAACGTAACCATGTAGCCCATCCCCATTATGCTCTACCATGTCACGCAAGCGCATCTCATCCAATGTCAAAGCACACACAGTGTCTCTGCCTTGTGCATTGTTGGTTTCTATGTGACCCTTCAAGGCGGTAAAAGAGGCAACAGTAAAACCTGGATCTGCTGACACACTGCTGTACCACAAGCGAATGGTCTCCTTATGAGGCAGAAAGTTGTTAAAAGTCTGCCTAACATATTCGTATGCCTTTGGGGAGTAGAAGTGAAGTGTAGTGGCAAACTGCCTCAATTCCTCAGAATATTTAGCAGTTTTTCTATCCGCTAATATCTTACGCATAATTTGCTGCGGTATCTCATTGATGCTATCGAGGTGGGAGGCGCACTGATCTGAAATCAACAGTTTTTTTCTGAGCTCCGAAGTCACCCTTTTAAGAGAGGTGATTCTTCTCTTAAGCCGCCTGGTTCTCTGTTGCTCGAGCCTCAACTTTTTCCTATACATCCTCAAATTTTTCATAAGGTAGTCATTTTTTCGCTTTAATGACCGCACAGAATTTGAGCTATGCTCTGTTGGGATACTTACCTCAGGAACAGCCACAGCAGCAATACTTACCTGTGATGCCACAGCAGCAATACTTACCTGTGATGCCACAGCAGCAATACTTACCTGTGATGCCACAGCAGCAATACTTACCTGTGATGCCACAGCAGCAATACTTACCTGTGATGATCTCACCCTGGCAGGTGTTACTTGCATATGCTCAGGCAAGGTGAAGATCGTAGGTACTGCCTTGGTCTTCAGACGGCGGCGCCCTTCCTGTGTTGTAAACGCATCTGCTTCAAAATGCTCACTGCACACACGAGATGATGGGATGGGCTCCCAGTTCTGTCGCCTGATCTTCGCTATCCACTGTTTTCTCCTCTTGGCATTGTGATCACCTGAAGGAAAACTGGGGAGACAGACATAAACACATAGTAATGTAAATGCATAAACATTAATAATTGTAAATTATTCACGTTAATATATGCTTTTACAATTTATATGCACATATAATGTACAATAGAAAATGTATCCTCATATCTTATTTCAGACACATATTCACATGATATAAGTAGAGTAGTATAAATTGTAAAGACTAGACTAAAAACAATAATTACCACAGAAATCATGGTTGTCATAGACCAATAGTTATCAAACTTTTTTTTTTTCATAGACTGATTGTAGACAACACACTGACGACATCTACTGACAAACCTTGACATTGCAGCATGTCTTACTATGTCTGAGAAGGCTGTCAATAAGCGAATAATGACAGACTACTGCTGTAAATTGGACAACACTTGTGAAATGAGTGATAAACATCTAAAACAAGGACTAGCTCTAGAGCTCTACGCGTCGCTGTATTACTTCCCACCAGGCGGCAAAAAAAATGTATTCGCAGCAAATGTCGTAGCAATTTAAAACATGTACAATTCAACAAGTAGCCTGATGGGCACTAGATCAGATACCGGTACACAAAGAATCCGAAACTACAGAGCGAGCTGAATATGCTCAGTGATTATACACCTAGAAATAGGTTGCTTTAAAAGCTATGTTGTACTCTGAGGTAAATCATACGATAGGTGACAAATCTATCAACCTTACAGCGGTTTAAAAACGGTCAGCAAAAGCAATAGTTCACATAGAAACGAAACCATGCCCGATAAAAGGAAATTTATGCCGCCACCATTTAGAATCACAAGATTAATCAGCGATAGCGTCTTGAATGTTGCCTGAGGTAAAATTGCCGCCTAGCCAAACAGCACTTTCTCCAGCATCTGGCCGGTTTGCTTGCTGATTTGGAACACTACTAAACAACATAAATAACGTAATCTTCACACAAATGACCACAAATAACATAACCTGTACATACTTAACTGACGACACACAAAGAATAGGCTACTAGTCGCGCTAGCAGTACTGCAGGTTATGTTGCCAGTGTCTTCACTCAACACCGATACTAAGAAACGACCTCATAATAAGCATACAGGCAACAGCATATTGTTTATTGTATACACATCGACAGCGGCCAAAACACTTAAGCACGATAATAAACCGAGGTAACTTGCTGTGGTGGTGGCTACTGGCAAAGCTAGCATGATCTTGACATTAGGAATAGGCTATACTTACCGAAAAAACTGCACAGAGCTCTCAACAGAAGGCCGATTAGTACAACCAAAAGCACAACACGAAGGCATTTCTGTATAAAATATGGAACAAATATAGAACAATAAAACAAGTGAAGATGAGATTAAATGAATCCGAACTGCAACCAAGACCGGTCAGAGTGTTTGACAGCCGACAATGACAGCTTTCAAAAACAAGGGGGAGGGATAATCTTCCAGCGAGCATATTTATACCCCTGTGGGGTTTCCCAATGACGCAGTACTCACGTCACTGAGTGTGTTTCCCTAGAGACGAGCTGGTTCGGAACCATCTACTGTCAATGTTCGGAACGCGCAACCAGACTAACGACTTCTAACTGTCAATCAAACCATGTTCTGATGCTCATTGGTCAATTTAACTTTTAATATCTCTCTAAAATAAAACATCACCACAAAAAATCACCACCCTGGTAAGTTGGAGAGCAAGGGGACCTACTAGTTGAGCGAAAAATGATCCCCCTGGAGTGGCATTTAAGGGAGATACAGGGTTTTATGTCTCTCATAGGAATGAATGGGATTTGGCCCTTTTTTGGTCTTTTTGGGTCCAACCTTGGCTCCAACTTGGCTCCAACTTGGCTTCAACAATGAAATAGAATTTTGGCCTCCATTCTATTTACTCTCAATGCACTGCTCACATGACAAAAGAGTTCTGGAGTTTGGCCATGAACGCCACTGATCCCGGAACAATCGGGATTCATGCGTGTTTTGTTTTGGTTCTCTTTTCTTTTTTTCACCTCACCTTGAGCCTCCACACCCACGACATATAATTTTAGCTGAAGTAAGCTAAATTAAACAGCCAGAGACCAGCATTACTGACATATGTGCATCTGCAATTGAATGACATTGACATAG
>NC_085874.1:28638796-28641296 GCF_034702125.1 Engraulis encrasicolus
CATACAGAGTCCCAATTCTGGGCCCCTTGCTTCCCTGAGCCCATATACCGTTGCCCAGTCCCTTGTCAGTTTCCTTGATGGTGTCTACATCAAACAGCACATACAGTAATGTAGGTAGATGGATGATAGGTGGAATCAGTAGCCTCTTTGTGCACATGGACCCGCCAATGGGCTTTTTACTTGGCCAAATATCTACCAGAACATTTACAGAACTTTCTTTTGTCATTTGATTTAGATTTTTAGTACAATTATTCCCACCACTGAACTGCATGTTTGAGAATAGATTAAAAGGATATTGAATTCCAGCTGTCTTTTCTACATGTGATCTTGGACATAGCAAATCCATCATAGCAAAGCTGCCAAATGTCTTGGTTGTAATCATATCAACAATGGGGGTCTGCAAAAAGGGTCTAACTATGCAAAAACCTGATTATCATGATTGAACTGTTCCTGAAACGTTCACAGATTTTGTAAGAAGTTATCATGTACCACACAAGCGCACAGATTCAAAGATAAGAGGCATTTATCCACATCAGCTGATATGGATAATGTTGGGGGTGGGGGGTCAAAATCATCACTATCCAAAACAATAAGTAATAAGTACATATAATAACACTATTATAAATTGAGGGGGTGACCTCAGGCATTGTTTCTTCCCAACTACTCTTGAAATAAAAATGTTATCTTCAATACCTGATCATATAGCTATCCCATACAGGATTGATTCATATACAAGGCTCAGTTACAACTGTGTCTGGCGTGATTTTTGTGTGAAATATTTTAATACACTCATAACTGTTCTAATTATGTGTCAACTCTGGCGTGTGACTCTTACCCAAAAGTTCAAAGTCACTAACTGTATCCTGTGGTCTCGGGCTGAAGACCATATTTAAAGTCAAACGGAGCTGAAAAATATCTCAAACATTTTAATTGTCTACCCTCAAAAGCTGTGGCATATTTTAAAATCTAATTGGGCATCTCTAAGTACGGAGACTCATATTTTTATGAAGTTATTGTTGGGCAGTTTTAGTAGTTTGGCCATTTTGACGCATGCTTAATTTGAGCATGCTGTATCCATTTTTAAAAACTAAAAGCTGTAAAGTCAGAAATTATAAGCAGTGTACATTTTCTTTAAAAAATGGTGGGTAAAAATAATTCCCCTTAAATACATCAGTATGTTAAACTCATAAAAAAGCTCAAAGTCAAATACACTAGTGACTACAGATATGTGATCTGTAAATATAAAAATGTTACACAAATATTGCTGAAATATGTGGGCGCAATATTAATGTTATAAAGGGAGTCACAAGTGGATGTGTCCCACTGCTTCACCATTTAGTACTACTGCTTAACTTCTAAGCAAAAAGTCAGGCTATATAGGCTAAATATTGTGTTGCCTTATATGCGCATTCAATTTTCTTATATGTCTACATTTTTGTAGTATTGGACAACTACGCATTTTACTTTTTTTAACTTTTTTTTTACTGCAGTTTACATTTATTATCTGCAGAACTTGTCCATTTCTCTTGGTATCGTGTTAGTTGTACTGCGTCCTTGCATGCAGGTGTAGGGATAAGGCTACATTATTAGGGGACTAATGGAGATTTATAGTCTGAAATCATTAATAATTCATCTGTGTTATTAAATGAAAATAAATATAAGTCTATAAATCATACAACTTACAGATCAAAGGTGCAACTGATCCAACTGCCCTTTTCACCTTTATGTTCTGTCACACAGTGTCTTGAAGCTCCACAAAAATAAATTCAGAAGCATAAAACACATCTCTTTGGACCACTAGGAACTTGGATGCAGGAGAGTGTTAGAGGATAAGTGCACTATTTTAAACAGTTGTCTGCAATAAAGAGTGGTACTCACCATTTTTTTATGTTTGCTGTTGGCTCTGCCTTATTTGACTAATTTGGATTGAAAGAAATGTTTAGCTCTGAGACGGCCATTCTAAAGACAGTTAAGACAAAATCCTAATCAGCCAAATAACAGAGACTGCAGCAAGTATCATATAATTAGTGAGGACCTCTCTACTCTATTGCAGACAATTTAGACAAGGGGCTTAATGTTCAAATTAGTGCACTAGTCCTTTAACATAGAGGCTAGCTCCAACAGCCTTCAAAACTTTACTCCTTTCATGCTCCTTCATCAATGTAAAGGAAATGGATTTGTTTTATGTTCGGTTAATTGCAGGACTTGTGTTCACAATGTGCAGTCTAAAATAGACCCCGTCGATGATATCGTAGAGGTCTTTAAATAAAAGTATTTGTCTATAAATAAAGCTGGATGATAATAACAAGGCATCAGCTTGCTTTTTAGATGGCAGAGGGATTTTCCCTCTTAAAATGCCCACATTTTTATGCTTTCTATCCCTAAAACAGAGTGTAGCTGCCATTGGACCTGTGTGTGTGTGTGTGTGTGTGTGTGTGTGTGTGTGTGTGTGTGTGTAGGTGTATGTTTGTGAGAGAGAGAGAGAGAGAGAGAGAGAGAG
>NC_085874.1:28656296-28658796 GCF_034702125.1 Engraulis encrasicolus
ATGAATCTTGGATACAAACTGTTCAATGAGGTTCTTTACAGTACAGTTAGGGGTATGTAGGAGTTAAAATTGAATAAGAATAAGAGTAGAATAATGTAATGGAATAGAATGCCCTGCCATGGTCATCCGGTGGGGCACTCGTCTGCCATGCGGCTGACCCGGATTCTATTCCCGGCCCAGGTCCTTTGCTGACCCCTCTCCATCTCTCTTCCCATTCGCTTCCTGTCTACCTCTCGTATTGTCCAGTCCATAATAAAGTCTAAAAGACCAACAAATATCTTAAAAAAAGAGAATAGAACCGAATGGAATAGAATAGAATAGAATATAACATAAATGTATGATATATAGTTGCCCAGAATAGGATAGAACACAATAGAACAGAATAGAATGGAACAGACCAGACCCGGAGGGACCAGAACATTCTAGAATAGAATCGGATAGAATAAACCAGACTAGGACAGGCAGGTCGGGATGTGAGACTGGCTAGGCTCTCAGAGATATAGAGAAGTTGTGCTGCCCTGCCTGCCCTGCCTGCCCTGCCTGCCTGCAGTGTGTGTGTGTGTGTGTGTGTGTGTGTGTGTGTGTGTGTGTGTGTGTGTGTGTGTGTGTGTGTGTGTGTGTGTGTGTGTGTGTGTGTGTGTGTGTGTGTGTGTGTGTGTGTGTGCTTTGCTAGCTATGTGGGACCGGGCTGGGCTAGTGTTTGTCTAGGCCCCAACTGCAGCCCCGGCCTTTGAAGCGGACTCATTTTACCCAGTTTAAAGGGCCCGTCTGAACACGGAAAACTGATCAGAGAGCCAAGTATTAATACTGTTATCATAAGAGCCCACAGAGGCGCTGGCCATTTCTCACACATACACACATGCTGACACACACACACACACACACACACACACACACACACACACACACACACACACACACACACACACACACACACACACACACACACACACACACACACACACACACACACACACACACACACACACAGAGACTTCCTGCCTTTCTTTACTATATTCTTTCACACACTCACACTCACTCACATACAGTACATAATATATGCACACGCCCACACATGAAAAACACAGGTTCATTCATCCCCTCAGTCCCTTCATTTAGGCGCGCGCACACACACAGACACACAGACACACAGACAAAGACACACAGACACACAGACACACACACACACACACACACACACACACACACACACACACACACACTCACACTCACTCACATACAGTACATAATATATGCACACGCCCACACATGAAAAACACAGGTTCATTCATCCCCTCAGTCCCTTCGTTTAGCCACGCACACACACACAGACACACAGACACAGGCACACACACACACGCACACGCACGCACACACACACACACACACACACACACACACACACACACACACACACACACACACACACACACACAGAACTCTACAAGGTCATTCTTCCATTTCAGCTTCACCTGCACTCAGGGCCGTCATGAGACATTTTCAAATACTGGGGTAAAATACTGTGCTGTACTGCATACTTTACATTTAGAATGCTTCAAACACTTCAGTCAAACTCTTAAATTTGTCTTCATTAATCACTGCCTTGAGGATAAATGGGGGTGTCGTATACAAACTGAATGTATCATTGTTGATGATACATCAATTTTCATCATAGATAAATTCTACATTACTGAAAAAATAAATACAGTGGACATGACCTCTGTGTCCTCAATGGTAGTTACGGCCGTGCCTACACCACATAGGCACATTACATTTTGCTTCGCACATACTTAAAGGGACACTGTGCAGGAAATGGTAAAAAAAACGTACTGCCACTGCTGCTTATTGAAATTGGGATGCCTATTGCCAAATTTGATCTTTACATGAAAATTTACAAAGTATTAAAAAAATACTTTCTAGTATTGTCCAAGTACAGTCATTTTTGCAGCTAAAAATGGCCATTTTTGGAAGTTCAAAATGGCAGACCGGTCCATGGAGAAGATCCCCCCTTTTCATGTATGAAAAGTGCAATTTTTCCAGTCATAATCAATACTTCGAATTTGATGTTGGTGGTAAGTATTCATGAAAAAGGTAACCTTAGTGAATGGGCAGCATGAATTCTGGAAATAAACAACTAAAAATCTCACACAGTGCCCCTTTAAACACACAAAGACAGACTTGCTGGTCATCACTCTACCAATCTGAACTTTCAACAGAGAAGCCTGTTGTGTGCCTGTCTTTGTGAATATTGTGTATTATATGCGTGTGCAAGTGTGTGCGTGCGTACATGTGTTTGATGTGTTTGTGTGCAAGTGTGTGCGTGTGTGCGTGTGTGCGCGTGTGTGTGTGTGTGTGTGTGTGTGTGTGTGTGTGTGTGTGTGTGTGTGTGTGTGTGTGTGTGTGTGTGTGTGTGTGTGTGTGTGTGTGTGTGTGTGTGTGTGTGTGTGTGTGTGTGTGTGTGTGTGTGTGTGTGTGTGTGTGTGTGTGGACACAGCTCAGT
>NC_085874.1:28661296-28663796 GCF_034702125.1 Engraulis encrasicolus
GTGTGTGTGTGTGTGTGTGTGTGTGTGTGTGTGTGTGTTTGTGTGTGTGTGTGTGCTGCCATGAGAGTACATAATGCTGTTTGATTTTTGTTTTATATCACAGATAATCTTTGGCTTTTTATGAACTCCTGTATCGCAATATCTATGAAACATCATTTCAATATGGAAACTACCAGGGCCCTCCCTTCACTGATGTGCAATGTCTTCATGGAAAATAATTTTATATTTGGACAGAGCCGATTACAGGCATTAAGAGGGAATAAGAGTTTAGGGTCATTAAATAGGATTACTAACAATATTAATAATGTTCTGTTCGTGATGGTGGCATACCGTAGACTAAGATACAGAGTCCATTTCACTGCAGCTATTTATAGTGTAAACAGTGATCAATCCAGCTATGGTCCACATGCTTCATCTCTGTTACCAATGGGCCCTGAATACCGCCGCTGACGCGACCGCTAATCACTTAAACATAGTCGCCCGAAAGTGTGACACGCTAGCTCTTTTTTCCCCCTCCGCTAGCAATCCTTTTTTTTTCATCTTCTCGACGACCTCACACTTCAGCCGGGGTAATGGAATATCAGCCTCGCTGGACGCGTTTCGCCCGTTTTATCCGCTCTAAAACCCTTCTCTTCACACCAGATGTAAATAGTCCCGCTAGTTTATACGTTCATAAATGCGCTATCGTTTATAAGTCGTAAATACCCATTCGCTTTCGGACTGACGTTTCAACGTCTGGCAATGCTTCACTGGCCACACTTTATTGTGACTCCTAATCACCCCACCACCCCAACCCCCACAACGACACCCCCACACCGAAGCCCACCCACACCACACCACCCCACCCTCACCCCCTCACAAAACCCCCGTCGTTAAAGCAACACGTGGAAGAAGAGGGTGTCAGGAAAGGTCTTCTCTACCCTCGGGCTAGTGCATTTCTGTTTTTATTCCATTATTCTATCTGTTTTCTTTTTTAACATCATTTCATTCCGCGTTTATATTTCAGGGCAAAACTTCTGGAGGCAACTCAGGTGTGAGAGAAGGAGAAAGATGGGGAGAGAGATGGGGAGAGGGATAGAATAAAAGGAATAGAGAGAGCCATACAGAGAAAGAGAAACAGACAGAAACAGAGAGAGAGAGATAGAGAGAGAGAAAGAAAGAAAGACAGACAGACAAAGAGAAGGAGGCACGGCATAAGATGCCAGCTCTACTGAGCCAAGCATGAGCCATCAACACCTAGCGTGCGCTAAATGTCGGCGTATTGGTGTTTTAAGACAGACTTATGTGTGACGCTAAACAAGATGGCGTCATGTCTTAAACACCAGTGCCAGTGGTCAGGGTTCAGCCCAGCCTCACAGGCAAATGCAGACAAGCACCTGGATTAATACATTGGCACACACATACATGCACACACGCACACACACACAAACACGCACACACACATACACACTCGCTCATAAGAACACACGCATGCACACAGACAGACATACACGCACACATACAAACACATGCACACCCACACACACACATTTACATAAATAGTACAGAAGTACTCCATGTACCAAGACCATGTACCCCCTCTTACACATATTCACACTAACAGCATGCATGCACACTCACACACGCACTCACACGCACACACTTATTTTTATGCCTTCACATTTTTTATACACACAAACTTATTTTTCCCCATACATATTTACTGACAAACAGAACCACACACACACACACGTAAAATACATTTACTATAATAAAATACATTTTCTCACACATGCACGTTTAACGCTTAATTATTGAATATCACGGCATTTCATTTTTATAACTTCTAATTATGTTTCTGGCTTCCTCCCGCACAGCTGGCTAACGGGCACCCCTTCCTTCGCTCTTTTCTTCCTTTTCCTTCTCTCTCTCTCTTGCCCCTCTTTCTTTCTTTCCTTCTTTCGCTCCGTTTTATTTTGCAGACTGCCAGCTCACTCCTCTCCCTCCCTCCTACGGTCCCCTTGCTCCGTGTGGTCTGCCTCTCTTTAGCAGGGCTGTCGCCATGCCTGTGTGTGTGTGTGTGTGTGTGTGTGTGTGTGTGTGTGTGTGTGTGTGTGTGTGTGTGTGTGTGTGTGTGTGTGTGTGTGTGTGTGTGTGTGTGTGTGTGTGTGTGTGTGTTCCTGTGTGTGTTCCTGTGTGCGTGTGTGTGTGCTGTAAAGTTCACTGGGCTTGGTGACTATGTGTGGATTTTGTGTGTGCAGTGGACCGTGGAGGAGGCCGCAGCCGCCAGCCAGCCTGCAACCTAATCATCAGGGTGTGCCTGGTAACACACAGCAATACACTGCAGCCCCGCAGGCCTGCTAACACACACCAGTACACTGCAGCCCCGCAGGCCTGCTAACACACAGCAATACACTGCAGCCCCGCAGGCCTGCTAACACACAGCAATATGCCATGCACACAGGCCTTCTAACACACAGCAATACATTATAGACACACAGGCTTTCTAACACACACCAAT
>NC_085874.1:28691296-28693796 GCF_034702125.1 Engraulis encrasicolus
AGAAAGAAAGAAGGGAAGAATAAAAAACAAGAACGGAACAGAAAGAAAAAAGTGCCCTCCTGTGAATGAGCGCCGAGGGCTTTTAACATTTATTTATTTATTAATTTATCTATTTTGTTCCCTGCGTCGAAAATGTTTTTGTTGCGCTCTCCGAGTGCAGTAATTGGAGAAGCATGTTTACGGGCTCTCGTATGGGACTAAATCATGCGGAAGAATGGGCAGGGAAATGAAATGATTTTACGAGAGATGTTTAGATGTTTATTGTTTGGAGCGTGATTGTTTACCGTTTTTACCCTCCTTCTCCCCTCTCCCCTTGTCCCTTTTTCCTCCCTAACTCCCCTCCCCTTGGCCAAAGACCCTTCTCTTTCACTCCGGCCAGGAGAGTCACAAGGCATGCTGTGTACAAATAACAGGAACATTTATTGGCCTTTGTGTGTGTGTCTGTGTGTGTGCGCGCGTGTGTGTGTGTGTGTGTCTGTGTGTGTGCGCGCGTGTGTGTGTGTGTGCGTGCGTGCGTGCATGCATCGGTCTGTCTGTCTGTCTGTCTGTCTGTCTGTCTGTCTGTCTATCTGTCTGTCTGTCTATTAGGGGTGTAAATAATAATCTAAATGTATCAATATATCGCGATATAATCTAACGATTGAAACGAATCACATCATATTTTCTTTAACATCTCTTTTTTATCTATCCTACATATACTTTTTAACCTCCTGGTCCTGTGTTGTATATATGCTGTCTACTGTCTTTGCACAATCTGTATGTTACTGCTGCAACAAATGAATTTCCCCATGGCGGGATAATTAAAGACATACTATATATATCGTGGGGCATTCTTAGTGAGTAGGCCTATGGAAAATAATTGAATCGCTGGCCCCTGCCCAATGGCCTGCCTCCATAACATAATAGAAGTGGAAAAGTAATTGGAAAAAAGTCTAATCGAATCGTATTGTATCATATCGTGGGGCATTCTTAAGTATCGAAAATAATCTGATCGCACCGCATCAAATAACTAGACTGCCTGTGCAGTCGCCTTCGACTGCTTAAGGTATATCCCCGAAACGCGACGCTTCCAGTCTCCCATCATTCCTACCACTCCCGTCCACCATTTCGTAAACGTATATGATACATACAGACGTGACATGACGTGCATAGGCTTAAAACCAAACGACTATTGTGAAAATGAAGCAGAAAATGGGGCAAATGGTAATACTGTTTTAATGGTTCAGTGGATATACCACATTAGGTACAGTGTAATAACCAGTGTAACAATATTTAATACAATGTAATACCAGTGTAACTCCGTCATTTTTTTACTTACATCATGTGTTTGTGTGTAAGTGGTATTACATGGTATTGCATATTGTTACACTGGTATTACACTATATTACATGGTATTGCATACTGTTACACTCGTTATTACACTGTACCTGATATTGCATATTGTTACACTGGTATTACACTAGTATTACATGGTATTAAATATTGTTACATTGGCTATTACACTGTACCTAATATGGTAGATTCACTGAAATGGTGAACCATTAAAATAAGGTGTTACCGGGCAAATCAATCCACCCAGAAGTTATGGGCCAAATGAAAATTCCGCCATTTTGAAAGTGTTGTCTTCCGAACTCGAATCAGTTCATGAACCTACCCTAGAGCATTCACACACAAAATCTGGGACAAATCCATCCATCCGGTCAGTAGTTATGGCCCTAACAATAATTCGGCCATCTTGAATTCAGCCATCTTGAAAGTGTTGACCTCCAAACTCGAATCAGTTCATGAACCTACCCTAGAGCATTCACACACCAAATCTGGGACAAATCCATCCACCCAGTCAGAAGTTATGGACCAAACAATAATTCGGCCATCTTGAATTCAGCCATCTTGAAAGTGTTGACCTCCAAACTCGACTCAGTTCATGAACCTACCCTAGAGCATTCACACACCAAGTCTGGGACAAATCCATCCACCCGGTCAGAAGTTATGGACCAAACAAAAAATTCGGCCATCTTGAATTCAGCCATCTTGAAAGTGTTGACCTCCCAACTCGACGCAGTTCATGAACCTACCCTAGAGCATTCACACACCAAATCTGGGACAAATCCATCCACCCGGTCAGAAGTTATGGACCAAACAAAAATTCGGCCATCTTGAATTCAGCCATCTTGAAAGTGTTGACCTCCAAACTCGAATCAGTTCATGAACCTGCCCTAGAGCATTCACCCAAAAAATCTGGGACAAATCCAAACATCCGTTCAAAAGTTATCGCGTTAACACGAAAGACCTTACGCGGCGGCGGACGCGGCGGCGGCGGCGGACGCGGAGGCGGACGCGGCGGCGGCGCACGCAAAACCATTACATCCCAGACGCTCCGCGTTTCGGGGATATAATAAGATATCGATATTGAATCATATCGTCATGGAGGCTGTGATTTACACCCCTATTATCTATCCACTAAGAATGTTTGCTCTGCTTCAAGGAGATTGCTGAATGC
>NC_085874.1:28708796-28749467 GCF_034702125.1 Engraulis encrasicolus
GAACCGGATCTTGGATCCTGTACATCTCTACTATAAATACTTTCCTTGTGAGAAGGTCGTTGTGAGAGGTTATTTCAGGGCAGGAAACATGTGCCGTGTGTGTGTTTGGAGGTCTTATTTCTTGGGTCCTACAGGTCCACCTTGGGGGTGAGCATCTGACAGCCTGCTGACAACAGCGTGCTGCATATTACACTGCACTGCACTTCTGCTCCCTCACTGATCGGCTGCCACTCACTCGTCCGGTGACTCTTCACTCATCACTGTCCGCACGTATGCATACACACACGCACGCACGCACGCACACATGTACGCGCGCACACACGCACGCACACACACACCAAGTGTACAGAGCAAGCAATTGCATATTCTTTCATGCAAACACACATTGAAAAGCACAAATGCGCAGGCGCACGCACGCAGGCAAACACACACACACGCACGCAGGCAAATACACACACAGACACAGGCAAATACGCACACACACACATGCACGCGCGCACACACACACACACACACACACATGCACACTTGCACGCGCGCGCGCGCACACACACACACACACACACACACACACACACACACACACACACACACACACACACACACACACACACACTGTCTTTCACACACATGCACAGACACATTCTCTCTCTCTCTTTCTCTCTTGTTTTTTTGTTTCACACATGCACGCACACACACACACACGCCCGCACATACACACACAGCAGTCACAGTACTGTAGGTAATACATTATTTTAAAAGTCATTAATTTTTGGTCTGTGAATTACAAGCCAAGGCATTCATCAGAGTGAGAGGCGTACTGTAAAACACACTCAGTCTGTAAGATGAAGAATATGAAATCATATTTACTGCATTATCCTCCAGCTCAGGGGTGCATTTCTGGAAAGAGAAGTCGCTAACTATGTTAGCTACTTTGCTGGTTGCAATGCAATTTCCCATTGGCAACTACCGAAGTGGCTAACTGCTTAGCAACTACGCTTTCCAGAAATGCACCCCAGCTTAGCTCAGCGCCATGTTGACAAGTAAGTCCATCACTGCTGGACCATGATGGAGACGGGACAGACATAAGCCTGTTTGAATCCCTCTCTTGTTAAAAAAAAAGAATGACATAAAACTCATAAGTTGAAATCTAGGGTACTTTCCCCTCCTCTCTCTCTCTCTGGGTGTGGAATGAGCGCAAATAATAAACCAAACCTCTGATGCAGATTCACACTCTGAGATCCCCAAACTCTGAGAGTGTTATTAAATGACAGCACCCCTCTGTCTTGACGTACAGTATGTCTCCATCTTCCCCTCTGTAGGTCTCTCTCTCTCTCTCTCTCTCTCTATATATATATATATATATCTTTCTCTGTGCCTCTCCCTCTTTATCTTAGGCACAGTCTCTCTCTCTCTCTCTCTCTCTCTCTCTCTCTCTCTCTCTCTCTCTCTCTCTCTCTCTCTCTCTCTCTCTCTCTCTCTCTCTCTCTCTCTCTCTCTCTCTCTCTCCACTCCTCTTGCCTTTCATATGAAAGCCCATAAATAAAACACAGAAAGGTCCTTTTGAAAGGGAGGGGTATTAAAATATACATGATTTATCACCCCGTGGAAGATGAAGGGTAATTTCTTGGACAATATGAGACAGAAAAAAAATCATTGCCACAGTTTATGTCAGAGAAAAGCGAGGAAAAGCACAGACCAGAATTCCAAATTTTCATTTTTTATTACCTACAGGACTGAGACCACTGTTTGATAGAGAGAGCGAGAGAGAGAGAGAGAGAGAGAGAGAGAGAGAGAGAGAGAGAGAGGGAGAGAGAGTGACAGAGACAGAGACAGAGACAGAGACAGAGGCAGAGGCAGAGGCAGAGAGTTTGTGTGTATGTGTGTGTGTATGTGTGTGTGTGTGTGTGTGTAGAGTTGTGAATGACCGTTCTTCTGGGAAAGACAGAACGGTAAAAACGGACCAAGGGAAAGAAAGATACATAGAGAAAGGACGAGAGAGGAAAAAGAAAAGACAATGGGTCATTTCAGAGCTTTCGTTGTCGAGTGGACCCCTCGCCTTGTTGAGTCACACCACAGGACCTCAACTCCCCTTTGTCTCTCTCGCTTTGTCTTCTTTCAGTATCTCTCTCTCTCTCCCTCTCCCTATCTCTCTCTCTCTCTCTCTCTCTCTCTCTCTCTTTCTCTCTCCCTCTCTCCCACCAGCCTTATCTAAAGTGCTATCGACGCTCTTTTGAAGTGGCCAGAAAAGCTCGATCGAGTCCAACTTTCTGTCCCCAGTCGCAGTAGGAAAAATCACAAGATCCGCTCCTTCAATAGTCAGGCAAGGGGCCAGCATCAGAGCCCCACACTGAAAAGCAAATAAAAATCGCCCTGCCGCATATATTTTGGCCTAGCCATCGCATCAGATATACACTTTGAAAAAATAAAAAAGCACAGAGAGGAAGATATGCGAAACTCGAGACAACATCAACAAATACAGGCTCTGCATTTTCGGGGCCGAGATTAAAAAGGACGCTTCACAGTTTAATATTGCAGGGAAACAAAACAAACAGTTTTGTTTGACAAAAAAATTGAACAGATTTTTCAAAATCTACAGCCTGTCCTCAGTCGTCGTGCATCAGAGACGAAAACCATTAAATGTCTGTCAAGCCAAGGACTTAGTTTACACGGTGCCAATCAAATTATAGCAACTCCATGGTTTAACATAACGGATTCGTTTATATAGTTCTAAGCTATTATAATTTATAAACAAAAGTATAAACTGATCCACCATATGGAT
This sequence comes from Engraulis encrasicolus, assembly GCF_034702125.1. Classification (NCBI taxonomy): domain Eukaryota; kingdom Metazoa; phylum Chordata; class Actinopteri; order Clupeiformes; family Engraulidae; genus Engraulis; species Engraulis encrasicolus. Next base: position 28,711,579 of record NC_085874.1, read on the forward strand.
TCATATTTACTGTAAATCGTTCCTGCAGAAGAAACGAATATGAATGTTGGAATTATAACAGGATTTAGAGGAGATGGGACAGCTGAAACCTTTGGCTAAGATGTCAATGCCTTGTGATTTGAAAGTGGGCCAACATATCATGATACGAATGTGGACAGTTTTTCCTGAATAATATCCTAAAAAATAGCATGGTCACTGTCGTTCTTGCCTCCCGTTTTACAAAATCATTATAAAGAAAAATGGGTAGCCTATAAGGTTTGAAAAGGATTAGGCCTACTTAATATAGTTGTCCAGATGATGTCATGTTTTGGCTGTTATGTGACAATTATTGTTATTATTATTATTATTAACATTTGCTAATGATGATAATAATAATAATAATAATAATAATAATAATAATAATAATTATTATTATTATTATTATTATTAACATTTGCTAATGATAATAATAATGATAATAATAATAATAATAATAATAATAATAATAATAATAATAATAATAATAGACTAATACAATAATATAATAATAATATTATTAATATAGTCAGTAGTAGTATGGTTGTATTCTGTACAAAGGACTTCTGAACAATATCCCTATTTGTGATTGCTTTTGTGTCATTGTAAACTTGTTTTAGAACCATGCGTAAACACGCCGTATTAACTAATATATTTAACCCAAAGATGACAAGATAACCCAAAGAGATATTGATGGGTAACAGGTTACAGACTGTTACTGGAAAGAGCAAGTGATTGAAACAAAAATGTAAAATACATATGTGCTCATTCGTATTTAGAAGCCGAGGAAGAAACATTGATGATATGGTATCTGTGGTGCTCAAGCAAATATTTAATGAATACACCAGTATATGGAATAGTATGTATATGACACATATGATGTTTGTCATAGAGTTTTCCAGACAACTCAATTGCAACCATAAGTTATTTTTCATCAAAATAGTTATGTTCAGGGAGTCAGGAAAATCTCCCTATAAGCTCGTTTCTTGTTTCTGGTTATTTCTGTCTATTCACTTCATGTTTAACAGAAAGGTAGGGGTTGAAAGGCTTGTGTGATTCCCAGGATCTTAGTATTACTATTTTAACCCAATTCAGAGTTTTTTTTTTCCAATAGTAATGGGTGGTCCGCTAAGGGGTTGCAATTCTCAACATGTCAAGGCAAACACAGATTAGTGGAGTGTCATTGTATAGTGGTTGGCGCCATCATGTGGTACCAAATGGCAGTGAACTATTTTTTGTGGAATGTATAACTTGATTTTGAATTATCAACTACATTAGCCTGCAAATCCACACAACAACAACAACATTATTATTATTGTTAATAACATTATTATAATACTATTTTAATGTTATTTTAATAATAATAACATTATTGTTGTTGTTGTTGTTATTATTATTAATATTATTATTATCAGTATTATTATTAGTAGTAGTAGTAGTTGTAGTAGCAAGCAAAACCTTCTCATACTAAGGATGCAGTATGTTTCATTTTGTGCATACTTTAACAAATACTATTAATTGCATTTAGTTGAGCGAGAATTTGAACAGATCTTGCGGAAGACATTTTGGAGGCACAGATGGGGACAAATATAGCTTGAAGACAGTGGATTTATAGAAATATACTTTTCTTACTGTGTCTACTGCAGAGGCTCTTGTTGTGCTGGGGATCTCTACTGGAGCAGAACATTTAGTACGGATCCTCTCAAAAATGTTGCAGTGCAACAAACTCTTTCAGGGGGCCCCCTGGCAATGTGTGACCTCCGAGAGAGGGCCCTGGACCACGCTTTGAGAACTACTGATCTAACTACTTATCTATGGAGTCCGAGAGCAGGAGGGAACCCAGGAAAGCCAACTAAGTCATGTGGTAATAAGACAGTGGTTTCCAACCGGTCTCGGCCTGGGATTCCAAATTTCTGGGGGACATCATACACATTTTTTTTGGCGACCACCACCAACAAGAACAACAAAAAAACATGACAAGCTAACTTGTATGCTATTAAACCTATATATATTTAATAACCCATTTAATAAGTATTTAATAAGTAAAAGTCTAAGATTGTATGCGGTGTTTCAGTCCAAATATTCAATAATACTATGTTATAATTGGTAATATTAATCTGTATTGTTTTTTTCACACCTACATTTCAGGAGACCCCATTTGAATTCCAAGCGACCACACATGGGATCTCGACCCCAGTGTAGAAAAACACTGTACTAGGAAGAGCTCACTTTGAAGTAGGCCTAGTCTGTCACAACCGTACTGTCCAAATCCTGACCTAGTCTATATTTGGAAGAATGCCATGTGAATTGCATAATAAAGTAGCCTATGCACATTTTCTGAATATAGACCTACTGTATGCAGCACCATCAACAACTTTCAACATAGCTGACACTTGAAAAGGGATTCTTTTAAAACATTACACAACACACAACATCCATTAGAACAGCATACCTCATGACTTTTCAGTAAAGACATCTTTGTCAATCTGCACTTTAGCATTGCTTGTATGTTCAGAGAAACAGGAGCTGCCACGGACAACCTGCAGGAAAAAAAAAAAGGCCAAATTTATCTCAATGGCGCCCCCTAGAGTTTAAGTATAACTCTGCTCGGTTGGTTATTGTCCTCCCATGACTCCCATATCGACCTCCATAATTTGACAAGGCTAAACAAATGCTAAATGAATGCATTCATTATGTTAATGTGAAAACCATACATTTTTCACTCAGTCCCACTATACGTTGGTATTGAAACAAACACATAGGCTCACAGTCTTAGCCTGGCAATGCCATCCTATGTTCTCCAGCCAAAGATATTGGCTCCGCACGTCGTCTGGCAAAAGCCTCCAAGCTCGGTTTGCTCACTGTTTAGCCAATCAGCAAACAGTTGAGAGTGGTGATGCAGAACTCACCCGCGAAGTCCGTTAGGTCTACTGATTGGTTAAGGTAACACTATTCATACTTTTGTTTTGTTATTACCTTCCTGGAAAAAAAAACTTTCTCCAACATTATTTCCAAGCACCATGAACTCCTGTGGACAAGCCTTTATGAACTTTGTCCTGCAGAACGGGAATGTCAGGCTACATTGTAGTCCTAGTACCCGATTACAGTTTTTCTTGATTGCCTACACACAATTTTCGGAATCGGTCTTCGAATTCTCAAAACTCTACACACAAATCTCCAAACCTCACACACAACGGGCCAAACTCTTCACTACCTCTGAAAAATGCACGTCTTGTCTCAAAACAATGTACTCTCTTCTAAAAACCTCATTTTGTCGTCAAATGACACACACAGACAGTCACTACAATACACATTTGCAGACCCATTAAAACACTGTTGGGCACAGGGTAAAACTAATTTCTCCCAGTAACTTGGGCTTTTTTTGTTCTGGATTGCATGGATACTGTGACATAAGTTGGAAAAACTTCATTCCCACAACACACAAACAGAAACAGAAAGATGTTTATGTCTTTTTCACAAAAACAACACAAAGATAAACCCCACTGCCTATTTGGCAGTACAAAAAACCATTACATTACTGTATAGCCTATTGCTATGAAAAAAAACTCTATACTCAACTTGAAACACAGTAGAAACTTATTTTCTTCAGTGTTCTACTTACTAAAGATGGTATTTTTCTGTAGTAAAATACTGAAATATTGTTTTTAGACTCGGAGTACACAGACGCGTATATATTTTACATATTTTTACAAATATTTAAAAATTGCACTAATGTATTGTAAAATATTGGGTAACCACATGAAAGTTATGTCTTGTATAACATATTTTTGAGTTCAAAAACTAAACAAATGGGTTTTCTCCTTGCATCCACTCATTTTTCATCAATATGACATGCAATGTGTGTCCTTATGGGGTGATGATTTCAGATTGTAAACCGGTATGAAGAGAGTTTGCACATGTGATGAGGAAGTGAACATAGTATTGCAGTTGATATAGTGTTGTGAATGACAGTGTGTTCCATGAGAAACCCAGTGTTTTTCTTTATGAAAATTGAGTGTAATCCAGAGAATTGTGTGTAATGGTTCGAAAAGAGTGTGTTTTAAAACTGGAATTTGAGTGTTAAGTAGGAATTGTGTTTAGTGTTCAGTGACATTGGTTAGGGGAGTTGGGAAATGGGTGAGATGTTCCGAGAATTGTGTGTGAAGTACCAGAACTTGTGTGTAGGCAACCGAGAAAAACTGTAAGAGGCCATACAGATTTGACCTACTGCACTGCACTCTGCAGCAATAGCCAAGGCAACTAAACAAAATGCGGAAAAGGTCTCCAGGACAAAAAGCGAGTGAAGTTGATTCTGCAACAAGTCATGACGTCTCGACAGAGAGGTAGGATAAACTTTTAGAGTTTTTCTCGATTGCTTACACACAATTTTCGGAATCAGGTCTCGAATTCTCAAAACTCTATACACAAATCCCCAAAACTCACACACAACGGGCAAAACTCCTCACTACCTTTGAAAAATGCACGTCTTGTCTCAAAACAGTGTACTCTCTTCTAAAAAGGTAATTTTGTTCTCAAATGACACACACAAGCAGTAATTTTAATCCACACTAATATGAGCCATTGAACACTAATGGTCATATGGTAAAACACTATAGCCTACTCAGCTTGACACACAGTAGAAACTTATTTTGTTCAGTGTTCCTCTTACTACAGAGCGTTTTTCTGTTGTAAAACACTGACATATTGTTTTCAGAATCAGAGTACACAGATGTGTGGCAAAAAAAATGTATTTTACATATTTTTCTGACATAGAAAAAAATAGCACAAATTTGCTGTAGAATATTGGGTAACCACATGAAAGTGATCTCTTCTATGACATATTTTGGGGATCAGAAACAAAACAAATGTGTGTTCTCACTGCATCCACTCATGTTTTCATCAATGTCACATGCAATGTGTGTCCCTATGGGGTGATGATTTCAGATTGTAAACAGATATGAAGAGAGTTTGCCCATGTGATGAGGAAGTGAACATAGTATGGCAGTTGATTTTAGGATTTTGAATGAATTGTGTTCCATGCGACAACCCAGAATTTTCTTCATGAAAATTGTGTCTAATCCAGAGAATTGTGTGTAGTGTTTTGAAAAGAGTGTGTTTTGAAACTGAAATATGAGTGTAAAGAAGGAATTGTGTTTATTGCTCAGTGACATTGGTTAGAGGAGTTGGGAAATGGGTGAGATCATGTTTCCAGAATTGTGTGTGAAGTATCAGAAACTGTGTGGAAGCAATCGAGAAAAACTGTAATCATTTACGTTCATAGCGATGGCACAGTGTTCTTTTCGATGTTATAGTTTATCAAATTAAATGCAAACTAGCCATAAACCGGTTGGCTGAATATCGGTTGGCTACTGTTTACATTGCACAGTGTGTCGTGCTTGTATTTACATTTTCTACATCCCAACTGGCAGCTATTTTGTGTAGGCCTACAATACTTGGCTTGGCATGAAAAGGTTGGTGTCTCAGCAACATTACTTACAGAAATACAGGAGACAGTTGACCAACCTCTTCTACTGAACTCACGTTTCTTCCGTTTTTGTCAACATGGCGCCCGTTTAGTGCGTGAAGTGTCCATCGTTCAAGCACTGCATTTCCCGCCATTGTTAGGGCATCATCCGGGCGCTTTTCAGTGCACTGAACTAACAAAATTTTACTTTGAAAGCGCCCTATGCACTGAAATATAGTGCCCAAAGTGCACAAGTGTGCCATCTGAGACACCCCAACAATTTGTATTGCTCTTGACCTGACTAGAAGCAACACTGAAGGTGTTCGCGGGCGGCCTGGCTACACTCACATAGGCCACAAGATTTTAGAGAAAACCACTGTGTGGATTTGAGAATCTGTTTGATTGAATTAAAACGAACCCTGTAAACATTGACATACATTTGTCCAGATCGTGATTTGCGCACAACAACCTCTAGGCCTACAACGTTTTGAATAATTTCAAATATTTCATTCATAAATCCCCAGACCCCCTCCCTCTGCTACTACACCAATGATGTCATTTTATTGCGACCACTCTCTGGATTGTGGATTTTACGGACTGCATTCCCATGTACTGGGTTTAGCTGGACCGTATTGGACTGGAGGTAAGTTAATTTAATTGATAAGGTGAATGTGCATTAACTGCTATATTTGAATGCATCTTCCAGGTCACATCATTGGTTTAGTCGCCAAACTTTTCTGACTGTCACAGTTGGTTTTACCAGCCAGCTGCTTCTACTGTGTAGCCTAGCCTAGCCTACCCATTATTGCTCGCGTGGCAAATTATTCTGTCCATAATTATTTATACTGTTTGGTTTTACAAGCGGTATCTCGGCCTCATCAAGCAAGCAGAACTTTGAAAACGACGTCAGATGCGCCAAAGTTCTGCTAAAGAGAGTAAATAGCGCGATATGTACTCTGAAATCTCATTCTGAGCAGAGCACTTGCTTGACAGGTTCACTAATCTCTCTCTCTCTCTCTCTCTCTCTCTCTCTCTCTCTCTCTCTCTCTCTCTCTCTCTCTCTCTCTCTCTCTCTCTCTCTCTCTCTCTCTCTCCCCCCCAACTTTCAGGTGACAGGATATTTTGTACCTGCTTCGGACTGGTTCTGTCATTAACCTACTGAGCTGGTACTTCTGTCCCAGGTAGGCTACATGGGCAGTCATTTTGTGTGTGTAGGCTACAGGTTTGGTTAGGTGTTTCAAGTTCAAATTCCATTCTTTCTGTACATGCAGGTAAAATGTGTTTGAACTTACATTTGCATCTATACATGAAGTAGGCAGCCTAGAGCAGGAGGCGGGCGTCAGATCAGAGGGTTGCAGGTTAGAATCCCACTTTTCCACTCCCTATCTTGCTCCATGGCTGAGATGCCCTTGAGCAAGGCACGTAACCTAACCCCACACTGCTCCAGGGACTGTAACCAATACTCTGTGCTTTGGACTAAAGCGTCAGCTAAAGTATAATGTCATAGTAATTTAAAAAAAAAATAAAAGTCCTATTGACCATGGCACCCAACCTAGCATTGCAGCCAAAACTGTGTCTACCTTGTTTCAAATGCTTCTCTGTATAAAATGGCCAATTTCCATTACATATTCTAATTCCCCCAACTCTATATCGAACTTCATTGGGTGGGGCTGTTTTATTTATTTTTTCATGTTTTTTTTAACTGCATATGAATGAGATGCTGTGTGACTAAATAAGCTTACCATAATGTTTTTAGTACTGTTATTTGTGTTTTTTGTTGTTGTTTTGTTACAGTAGTAGTAGTAGTAGTCTTGTGATCATATGGTCATCATATGTTATGTCTGCATTTCCCTAGGCATCTCCATCGCATCGCTCCTAGGCATCTGAAAGTGTACCGTTGCGCACAGGTGTGTATGACTGGTATAACATTTACAGCAGCAGCACATAGCTGGTAAGAGAACAGAGTTAATGCTGGACAAAAACCCTCATCTGAAAAAGCAAGGTGTGGAAAAACACATACACTGCCATTTGAGACAAGTGTCCTATGAAGACACCTGAAAGAGTCAGTTATAGATCTGTAGTGCTCATGTTTATTTTGTTTGGTTGAGGGTGGGGATGGGTGGGGTATAGCACCTGTAAGACATGAAAACTACTTTCACCCCTGCTGTATACACACCATCTTTGTGGATTTTGCTTGTTCCTACCTACATAGATCATGCTGGTAACGAGTTATTCAAAGGGTCTACCAATCATGGCAAAAACAGAAATCCAGCTCCTCAGCCCAGGCAGTGCCAACAACCTAGCTGATCCAGGAGCTGCAGCGAGGGGTAGTGATGACACTCCGGGCACCCCGACTGCCCTCTTCAACCATTCCCATGGAATTCATCCTGTCCAGCCTCCGTCAGATAATCCAGCCCTCCCCCTCCTACTTCCAGAGACTAATTTGCAGGTAAGCATACACAAACTGAACATTTTGTCATACTGGTCGGTCAGCTGTGGTCTTTCTATTTTGCACATCAAATTCATCCCATTTCACCCCCCAGAATCTCATCTTGTGATGTGGATCTACTGACTACACTGCTTATGTGCAGATTTTTGGCATTCTCTAAACACACTACCCCACTATCCCATTCATACACTACCCAACAATAACTGTCTGGACCCTGCAACAACATACAACACATCATACATAGGTAGAACAATGCTGAGGCACTAAACTCCTAAAGGTTACAATTTTTACATATGCCCTGAGGAAGGGACATAAGGATCGAAACACGTAGGCATTGTAGCCAAATAATAAAAGAAAAAAATGTTACCTTGAGTGCCTCAGTATTTGTCTACTTCGACCAAGTTTTAGAGGCCCTACACTGATGAGCATCCAAGGGAAAAAGTGAAGACCCAGATTACTCAAATGACCTGTTTGCGTTTGACATCATACTGTACATAATGGCTTGTTGATCCTGTCCCTCGTGGAAAGGACACACACACGCACACGCATACACACACACAGACAGCTCCTATGGAACCGCACCATGTGACTGCACCTTACCTGCACCTTACCTGCACTACCTCAGACGCAGACCAACGCTGCTTGTTGTAATTATTTATTAATTAATTACTTTATTGTTACTAGTGTTACGTGTCCTGTCTTGCACTAATGTCAGACATACACAGAACTGACATTTACAGACTAACTTATGTCCTGACATGGCATAGAGTGAGAATTTCATTTTACTTGTATAACCTGTGCATATGAAGAAAATGACAATATAACTGACTTGACTCCACACACACACCACTAATTACTCGCTCCGCAAGATTAGTCATTAGAATGTTTGAGTTTCACAATACAGGCAGACAACTCTAATTTCATTGCATGTTACACTTTTCACAGATTCTAATGGGTATGTGCTAAGGAGATGATGAGTGAACACGCTGCCAGTTTGGTTGCAGGTATGTTTTACTTTATCTGTCGAAAAAGCATATGCGCTCCATTATCCTGCCTGTGATGTTTTTGAAGGCCATCACTTGGGGTCAATAGACAACCAAATATCTGTCAGTGGTAAAGTGTCTTACGTCCGTGTACTATGAAGGTGGATCACAGTAGAAGTAGTTAACCATATTTCTCAACCTAACCATATTATCTCCCCCACACCGCACACATTGCTCAGTGCTGCTCCTGCAGAATGGACCATGCTAACCTCCCAGTTGTGTTTGTAGATCTCCACACAAATATCACCCCTCTACATTGTAAAGCTGAAAAGAATATGTCTACTTGACATCTTTTAACCCACCAAGTAGATGAAGGTTAACTTAAGTACAGTTTAGTTGTTGTTTTGGTGTTGTGATTTTATCACATTACATTACATTACATTACAATTCATTTAGCAGACACTTTATCCAAATGTGTATCCATGTGGATCAGAGTGTGGGGTGAACACAGAGGACAGCTGTATACAAGTAAACCATTGTAAAACTGAAGACCTACTGATCGTGTGTAAGCAGGATAAAGTAAGTGCATAGGGTTATGAATTACAGATTAGGAATGAATGCTTTGTTATGTAGGGGAGCTCTCTCAGACGAGATGAGTCTCCACAAACTGCTTGAAAGTTGAGAGGGATGAGTACACTAAAAAAATGTATCATTTCCCCAAATGCAGCAACAAGTGAAAAGCCATTATAATGTCTGAATCTGTATTTAATTTGAGATTGTTATGTATATGTTTCTGTGTATATATCTCCTGCTTTAAAAAAAAAATGTATATATTTGTTTAAAATATATATCTCCTGTTTTTTATGTTGTTTCCAGTGTGTCACCGAATTCCGTAGATTCATCATCACTATGTGGGGTGGAAGCTGCACAGACTACAACAAGGCTTCTGGGACCCCACTCCCCTCAAGCAAGACATTTACCACCTGCTTCACCTATGAAGGACTGATTATTGGCAGTGATGTATACCACAACGCATACAAGCTGTTCAGCCTGCTGCCCTCCGGGTAGAGGTACAGGAGTATCTGCTTCCGCAACTCCAGACTCGCCAACATCTTCATCTACCAGACTGTCATGCCGAATCGTCCCTCCTCTCTCCCATCCCAGGATGCCGAATTATGACCAAGTGACTGAAGAACTGCCATACGTCTTCACTTGGTCATGGCATGACCAGAGGCTGTATGCAGACTCACAGTATAATTCTACACGATCCACTATAAGTCATATTTTATTTCAGGTGGTTTTAATAGCTGTGATACATTAATGATGCCTGCCAACGATTCTGAATTGTGTACAGTCTGTAATATTTCTTCTTCAAGGGACCAGTCAAGTCGATGTGACAGGTGATTTTTATACAAAACTTTGTCAAAGTTTACGTAATTGACACATCTGGTTGGTCCTTGTTTTGAATTCTGAATTGTCAATATACTATATGCCTTTATCAGGTTTGAGCTTGGAGTTGAGTATATGTTAAATTAATAGAATGTGTTTTTTGCTAGTCTTCACATTAAACTTAGACCGAACTGCCTTTACCTTTGGATCGTCTGCAGTTCCCTGTTGGCCCACTACCATCTGCCCCGCATGGTGCGCGACACCAGACACTGGAGCAGCTGGGTCGCCACTCATCAACGCAGAGTGAAACAGTGCTTTGACCGCTCCCACAGGGTTAAAAGCCCCACACTTGCTCCACTGGACTGATTGAGGATCCGCAGGCCTACCCGGGGCCACAAGCTCAAGTCATTCTGTTCTGCCCCACTGCAAGTGACTGAGCAGCTGGGCCCCGCCATTTTATGCCGTGTTCGCAAGGTGCCGCCGCCTACTGCAACAGACCTGGAGGCAACCGGCCCGTACAAGGGCCCATCCAGGCCATCTCAGGGACTATGTACTCTGACAATATGAATGATGTTCCTGGGTCTCCCCTGGGGAGGGGGGAAATGTTATATCTGCTCTGTTGCCTGTGCTGATATTTCATATTTCCTGATGCTACTTGAAGACGACATAATAACATTTGTGCAGGGCATGCTGGGATGCGAGTTCAGTGAAATAAACGTCTGGTATGGCTAGACTTTGACAGCTCTGTGTGTAGCGTATTGTTTACAGTTTTATTGTACATAACACTGGGGGCAAAATCTTAATTTCATGCAGCCCATGGGATCATTTCAAATGTGTATTACACAGTTGGCCCACATACACCATTAATGTATGTTGTAACAAGACTTGAACATGAAATTTGGTTGTCAGAGGAATATGAGTGTGCCCAGGCCAATGAAACAGCTCATTCATATGTAACACAATATGAACTACCATGCATGATGATGGAGAAGAGTGTATGTAACATTTTAAAGCACTACCCCTGTAGACCTAAATTAGCTGTTACCAGAATGGCAATGACCAATTCGTTACATATTAGGTCTACTTAAAGGTGCGCTGTGTAGGATGTTGGCCAGAGTATTGCAACTATGCTGCTCATTGAAATAGTGCTGCCCATTGCCAAATTAGATCCTTTCATGATTAATTACTAAATAATAGGACTAAAGTGATATCTAATAGTATGACCAAAGTACAGTAAGTTTTGCAGCTAAAAATTCTATTTCTGGACATTCAAAATGGCGGTCATAACAAATAGCCTACTTTGAATTTCATGACGGTGGTAAGTATTCATTAAAAAGGTCTCCTAACATCTGTTAATGGGCAGCAGTAGTATTAGTATTACTCTGGAAATAATACTAAAAATATTACACACAAAACAATATTACACACAAAACAAATACTTCGTTTGGCCTAACTTTATTTCAGATTTTGATTTTGGCATTTTGTCTTAATACTCCTGGCTTGGATCCTTCAAAACCCACTTGTAAATATGTATTTTGAGTTGTGCTTATAGGCCAGATGTGTGCCATTCTAAAATAAAAATAAAAAACAGTTTTGCAATGTCAAATCTGAGACCGTTTTGGATATGCTGCCAGTTCGTTTTTTTTCTGTAAAAATAGGTTTGTTTTGCCTACACACATAACTTACATAGCCTAATTCAAAACCCACTTGAATATCCACATTTTAGTTTAATTGATAGGTGAACATACGCCTTGCAGAAATAATCCAGCATGATTTGACTCAATGTAGCCACTGGGGGGAACGTATATGCTTATTTTGGCAGCAAGCTATGACTTTTGGTAGCCTACTTTTATGTCCATACATCCTTAAAACTCTCTTTAACATCCACATATGCACTTGAATTGGCAAGTTGATAGGAAATAATCCAAGATTTAGACGCTTGATTCAATAGCCATGCGTGGGGCATCCTGAATTGCTTGGAAATACATAATTGTGCCAGCAAGCGACTAAGACTTTTGATACTTATAAGTAAATAAATGATTGAAAACCCACTTAAACATCCCCATATGTGCTTGGATTGACAAAGCCATGTGTGCTGTGGTGAAATAAACCAATTTTCAGGTATTTGAGTCAATGTAGCCACTGTGGGGCAAACTGGGATGCTTGGAAATGCATAATTTTGGTAGGAAACGGCTATGACGGTTGGTAATTTTAAGTTAATAAATCATTTATTACCCACTTACACATCCCAATATGTACTTGAATTGACAAATGGATATGTGCTGAAATTATATTAACCATTTTTCAGGCATTTGACTAATAGTAGCCACTGTAGGGAAAGGGAAATGCTTGCCATGTGTAATTTTGGCATCCAACGGTTGTGACTTTTAATGCTTAAAAGTCAATAAATTGGTCAAAAAACATCAAAACATTCTTATTTTGACTTGTCTTGATGCAGAAATACATGATCTGCAAAAATAAATATATTACACGCAAATTTTCATGCTCTGTCGATGCTTAGCCCACAGCCATCCTAAAAAGGTACCATTAAAAGAAGCGAAGGAGCCATTTACAGCTTGGTAGGCGTAACACCTTTTTTTTCATGGAATGTCAACATATGGCACATATTTTGATAGAGGCTATAGTGACAAACATATCTGTAAAATATTGGCCCTCTACCTGCTTGTATGTGACTGGGAGGCGGGGCCAAAAATCAAAAATGTGGAATTTCTAGGGGGCGCTATAGAGCCAGTGAACATGGAAGTTGTAATTTAACTTATTTTTCCTATTCTGTGTGACACATAGATCTAACATACCAAATTGCAGGCTTCTACCTTTTTATGTGTTGGCTGTAGACTGGGTCAAAAATGAGGAAAAACTGACAAAAAATAGAATTTCTAGGGGGCGCTATTGAGTCTGCAAATGTGTTGGCTGCATTTTGACTTCACTCACATGTTCAGTGTGACCTATATAAGTGACATATCCAATATGAAGTCTGTATGTACTTTTGAATTCCAAGGGGGTGGGGCCAAAGTTGTCAAAAAGAGAGAAAGTGCATGAAATTGTAGGGGGCGCTACAGAGTCTGTGGCTAGGAAATCTGTAATTTGACTTAACTTACTTATTCTGGGAGACACAAAGATGTTCTACGCCAAATTTTAGATTACCAGATTGTTGCATGTTGCCAGCAGATGGTGCCAAAAATGTCAAAAAAAAGAATTCCTAGGGGGCGCTATTGAGTTTAACAATGAGTAATCCACAATCAGACTCCAATCCCATGTTTTTCGTTACACATTGATGTTGCATACCAAAGTTTGTCATCCTGCAATAAAAGGAAATTAGAAATGGTAACCCTAACCCTAATTATCACGAATTCCATAATGAATAGCCTGTAATAGAGTTATAGGGCAGTTATTGAAAACAAATATGAGCACGTGGAACATTATGTTACTGTTAGGGATTACACAAATTGAAAATGATGAAACAAACTGAAAATGATGAAACGCCTGTTGGATTAAGGATAAAATGTGGTGTATAAGGTGGTGCTACAGAACCAGTGAGTGTGTAAATTGCAATTAGATTACACAGCATAATTCAGGAAATTATTGTATGTCACATGCATGGCTTAAATCTTGGGTTCAAATAATACAATTCTTTAGAATACGGGCCATGCCTGGGTGAGTTGTTGTATGGACATGTCAGAATGTCCTGGCAGCATATAATCAACATTCTACCAGCCTATAAAGTATCTGGAAATGGTGATAGAATCCTAGTGGTCTTATAGTCTTGAAATATGTGTATCACTGGTGTACACAGGGGCACAACTACTCATTTCTGGGGGGGTATGCAAGAACTATTAGGTGCCCCCCCCCCCCCCCCAAAAAAAACCCATTATTTGGCGCCCTCCAATGCCCTCCCTTTGGTGCCCCCCTCTCTCTGGCGCCCCCCTGCAACGCATTCGTCGCATATACTGTAGTTGCGCCCCTGGGTGTACAAAAGACTGCATGGTGTAATTTCATGTGGCTGTATTTTTCTTATCATAAAAGGGATGCAACAGAGTGCAATTAGATTTCAGAAATGTTTTAGGTAACATTATTTTATGTCACATGCATAGTTTTAATCCGAGACCCAAGTAATATGTAATTCCATGAACTACATGCCATGATTGGATTACAGTTGTTGTAAGCACACATCAGCATGTCATAGCTTACCACATTTTATGGGCCTAGAAGGTAGCTAGAAATGGTGAATGTAGTCTTTAAACATCATAAGGAATGTACAAGACTGCATAATATCATTTCACTTTGTTCCTGCATTTCTATTGAGTATTCAACACCAACACATACTAAACCAGGTTTTGGGCCAGCTCTCTTTCATAATGCAGCCCAAAAAGACTCATTGTCCATACTGTATTGAATCAACTAACTCAGTGTCTGGACTTTATCAATATGCTGCACTGAAGACTCCTCAAGTCAGTGTTAGCCTAACTTGGCCTTATAACCATGACCAAAATGCAGTGATCATACTTTAAAAGACAATGACAGTAATTACTAAGGGCATCATCAATGCTAAGATGTTTTATTTATTGCATTAAACATGAAATCACCAGTAAAACAAGGTGATCAGTCGTGGTCTAATGCTTGAGGAAATGAGTTTAAGATCAGAGGGTTGCATGTTTGAATCCCAGCTTTACCTCGCCCGACATCCTCAGCTGAAGTGCCCTTGTGCAACGCACCTAAACCCACACATCTCCAGGGACTGTGACCAAAATCCTGTAAATAACTAAGACGTGCAATGTAATGATCAAAACAGTTTATTAAAAATCATTAAAAAATCATCAATATTCACAAGGTATAAAACAGCAAACAAATCAGAACACTTAGGACCAAGTCTTAACAGAAAGGTGGGAAATGTGTCAGCTTTTGTGTAAATTAAAACTCCTAATTCAATCATAACAAAGAGACAAGAACAGAACATAAAAGAAGTTTAAGTTAATGGTGAAAAGGCATTAGACATTTCCATGAATATCACTGCAACCAGTGAATATCACTGCAACCAGTTGGAATGTCATGATGCATGCATCCCATTTTGTATCTGTTCTTCTTTGAAGATTCTGTTGCTTTTATCAAGGTATATATCCAGTGACACTTTCTGAGCAGCTTCATGCAGATATTATCGCTTTTAGTGTGTCATTACAACAACCACCACGAAAGAGGGTCTAGGTTTGAGTCGCAGCTGAGAAACGCTACATTCTGTTACTACAGATGAAATGTTAAAAGGTACGCTGTGTAATATTTTTAAGCAGTTTCTTTCCAGAATTCATTCAGGCCATTCACAAATGTAACCTTTTTCAGAATACTTACCACCATCAAATTCTGAGTATTCATTATGACTGGGAAAATTACACTTTTCATGAAAACATGAAAGGAGTCCATTGTCCACCATCTTGAATTTAGTTGCATAATGTACTGTATTTTGGTCATACTAGTAAATATTGGTACATACTAGTAAATACTTGGTAAAATTCTTGAAAATTCAAAAGTCAAAATGGACAATAGGTAGCACAGTTGCAATGAGCAGCATAGGTGCAATACCTGCTCTGATCACCATCCTACACAGTGGACCTTTAACAGTATAATGTGGTCATTTAGTTCTAGGACCAGTGGTTCTGAGTGGTTCTTCATAGTGTTCAAAGGCAGTGCTGAAGAAGTTGGATTGGCTGCTTGGATTATTCGAGCTTGTGTAACGGAGGCCAACTAGCAGAGTGTGGCGTGGAAGGATAGTAAACCTCCCTCCCGAAGCCTCATACAGTACCAGCAGCGCTGAGCTATGGGACTGGTCATTTAGCTCAGCGGTATCGTGCTGTGCCTCCCATACCCGAACCGATGCGTTGACTAGGTGGTGGCAAGTTCAAGATCTAAGGGGGACAGACTGTGTGGAAACACCTCAGTTACACTTGGCTCTAAGAACACAGTTCAAGTAACAGGCTGAGCTGTCAAGTTGATGACTATGACTGGGGTCTTCATTGGGATGTGTTCTTCTGGAGACACCTGCAAAACAAAATAAATATACATGCATGGGCATGAGTAAATATATGACGGTGCATATGGCCATATAAAAAAAAACAACAACATTAACAACAACTACAAAACACAACACAGCAGAATCAGCAGTCCTCAGCAAGAGCATTCCATCATTAAACAGGAATGCTAAAATTATGATTACAAACTGTGAGAGATAGTAATACTATTAGTATCTACTATCAGTAATACTATTAGTATCAGCTCTAATTTAAGAGTGAACACCTTAGTTTCATCTCTTAATTTCAATCAGGCTCATCAAAACTTGTGTACGGCTTGTGGAGGGTACATGAGTCCAGATTCAGGAATTTGAAATTGCATCATTGAGGAGTTGAAGATATTTCCTCAGCACCTCAAACAGTGGTGGTCAAATGCTAACATACTGTGCACTGGCCCCTTATGAAACATACTAAGTTTCATGTAAAAGGGCGACCATAAAAATGTCACATAAGATGTAGTGTCAATACTTGGGCAAACATCATGTTAGTAGTGTTTTTTCCAATTTAGACAGAAGGTTAGTTTAGACAGAAGCATACAGTATGTTACCCCAGTGATTTGGCTGACATTCATGACATTGAATCGTCTAACCACAAAGAAATGAGTGGAATGCCCTGTAACGCCAACACACAATACATTCCAACAACATTCCCACAATTGCTGCGTACCTGAGACCTTAGACTTTGGTAGGCTCCAGGTCAAGCAATGTATGGGGCCACTCTTCCTCTCAATCACATTATTCCTCTGGTTGCACCTGAAAACAACACAGATAGAAGTGTACATCAGTTATTGTGATAGCACCAGTAGGTGTGGATGAAGAAAGGTGTAGATGAAGAAAGCAGCGCACCACTACATTAAATCTGCACATCAAAGACCTGCCCAAAATACCAAAACTACTTACTGTGAACTTGCTTTTTGATTATGAAACTAGGAGGCTAAAGAAAGACAGCAACATGCAGAAATGCATCTTTGCCACTTTTCACAGAAACGCAACCAATCAGAGTTCAAAGACATTTTAACCAACAAATGTCCATGACTTTTCCATGACTTGGGCACAAGTTCCCATGACTAAACATAACATCTAAAAGTGTTTCTACCAGTTCAGCCACCCATTGAGGTCAAGCCTTTTGTTAATTGTAACTATTTGATTTGTAAGCTTAATCCTGCCATCTGGTGGACTAAATGTGCAGCTGCAAAGTCTACATCAGTCACAATCTCAAGCACTGGAGCCTAGCACATTTTTTGTCTGTATATGAAATGTGTTTAACTACATGTAAAAGTGTCACTGTGAAATTACAAAAACATGCATAATGACACATTGAATGATTATATAAATGGATATTATTCCTCCTTCATTTTTTTTGTTTGATCAATACAAATTTTCATTATTGGTCCAGGAGATATGAAATCTTACTTAAAAAGGACTGTCTGTGTATTAACGCACTGGGAGCACACACGATGGACCACAGTCTGCCTGTCTCTCCTCCACAGCATTCCCCATCAGAGCAGTCCTCCAGGACAAACTTGTTACATTTTGCTGCTGAAACAGAAGAATGAACCATAGCAAGAATAGAAGGTGAATAGCCTACCACAACATATCCGTCACAAATAGACCAAGCACTACATCAGCGATTCCAGCGACGGAAGTAATTGACTTTGCATTGAGTCGCCCAACAAAAGTGATTCGGGCAACTAGAGGCAATTCGCGCGACTTGAGCGACAGTTTGTAGTTTTACTTATTATTCAAATTAGCTATGATGTGGTATTGCAACAGTCGCCACAGCCAATTGGAATGTTGGACTGCTTGCATTCTGCTTTTAACGGACATACTTCTATCACTCTTGCTGCACAGTCCAGCGATTCTCTGTTGCTTGATCTTGTCGCCACCGGTGTATTCGCCTGGTAATGCACTGTACTTCTGACAGAAACACAACCAATAGATATTAAATCTTACTTTGAACAGACTGCACATTAACCAATGCAATGGAAATACACATCACTGACTTAAGTCTACTAACCCCCTCAGCAATTGTATTAATGATATCAATACAAGTGATTTTCAAGATGAGACCATTTCCATACAAGGTTGCAGGGGGTAGATATTTTTAAGGGAAGACTATTTGCATAAACTCTAACCCCTCTTTTATCCAGCTCATCTACTATTCACCATCGTAAGGAAGAGGTATCATAGTGTCCTCTCAGCCAATATGATGATGCTCGTCTATGCTGTCATTGTCATTTTTACAGTATTAATGTGCCTCTTTGGTTTTGCTAGGCCCCTCCTAGTCTTCCCTCTCTTTCGTTCATTGGTTTTGTGAACATACAAAGGACATGCCTAAAAACTGCATTTATAATATTGATAATTATATCCTAATGTCACCAGATAGAATGAGATCTGATAAAGAGGGATTGAGATTTGTGTTGTACTTCAGTTAAAAAAAACACAGCATATGAATTAAATGAAACTACTACTTACCCATCAACAGTTTCACTCCACTGAATATTTTGGACCTCAGGGAAAACTGGAGACGTAAAACTGTAAAGTAAGATTTAGACCAAAAGAAATAGTAAGTCTCTTAAATGTGCAACAGAAAAACCACACACAACTTCAGTTAGATAATGCATACAAACAGCCATATGAAGACAATGTTGTCATATTCTGTGGAGAGGATGGAAAATATAACATGCATTAAATCAACGAGAAGATTGTGCTTAGAAGAGACAATTAGGTTGGTGTGACTTAATAGCTCATCTTATTTCTGTTCAGATCTCCTTTTTCAGATATTTTCAACGGCACTTTGACTTTGCACACAAAATGCACATTAATACTGATTAGTTAGTGATGCAAAATGAGCTAATGTCGAATTTGGAAAAGCCAGAGACCTTGGAAAGGGAGAACAATCATACAACACCTTTGGTAAAGCTAGGCTAACTTAGTTGCACCACACTGAACTTGCAGCTAATTTTGATGTTACATGCAAACCAGAGGTGGATGTGGCTGAGATGGCACGCATATAAACAATCACGTTAATAAATTATGGACTAAACAAACTGTTAACATCACAAATCACGCGAGTAATACAATACGGGTGTAGAAGCAGCTAGCTCGTAAAACCAAGTTAGCTTAACAAATGAAGTGGGAATTGTGTGATAAACAAATTGCATGATCATCCCGATGTGCCGCTGTGTCAAGCATTCAAATAGGGTAGATGATAAATATCTAATTTATCAGATTAACTTACCAATTGATGAATAAAGCTCAGCCAAACCACATCAGACTGCAGGCAGTACAATCAAATCCACAATCCAATGCATGGAGGTCGCGATGAAATGACATCATCATAAACAGTGGGGGTACATCAGGGTTATTTACAATGAATATTTCAAAAACCTTACTGGTTGAATGGTTTTCAGCCACAAAAGTCTTCTGGACAAATACTACAAATGCTCTCGTATAGGATAAAACAGCTTCTGTTATTTTATTAATATCCTAGCAAAACAGACTTTTGTCTAGGAACTAAAATGTGACTAAAATAGCCCATAAGCTCAGTATTTTGTTGTGGGGATTTAATTATGAAGTTGCAATACGCGGTTATGTGGAGCAACATGAATAACGGCTTATTTTTCAGTAAATTAGGCTACAAAGATGTCAGGGGGGCTCCAGACAGCAGAGTGGCCACTGCGCATGTGTGACATAAAAGAGAATGCGTCCTTATATTGACGCAATTTTGAGTTTGGTTTGCGTGATAAATGAGACGCAATCCTTCGAGATCAGGCTCCTGAGTAGTAGAAGGTTAAGTCAACCTTGAAAACAGAAGCGTTCATTTTCATGTTGTGTGGGTAATCTATTATTGGAGTTACCAGTTTGTGTAGGTTACCTTAGCCAGATTTATGACTTAATCATGTTCTTGGTATATGCTACCCCCAGCATTGTATGCAAACCAGTTGCCTTCTTGAAATATCAGCATCAAGAGCTGCCATAAAAGTCACATATTCGCCTTAGTGTGGTGATCATTCTTACAGCAGTTAGCCTACATTGTAATAGAGCAAGCTAGTCTACTTCATTTTGCAGAGGCCTATTATTACATTCTGGGCCTATGTTTAGTATATGGTTCAGAATAACCTATGCGATTGGTGTGTAGGCTAATTGTGAAACAATAGAGCTCTTCAGCGTTGACGTCAACTTGTATGCGGCGTTTGGACTACCGGTTCCCTGGCGATTTTTTACATTGCAAAACGCCATAGAGATTCAGGTTTGGCAAAAATATAAGTTGCACGGCAACAACGAACATTAGCGTGTCCCCGCATCCCTTTCTCATTAGTGGAATGGATCGTATCATCATGTTGGTGTATTCACATGTTAAATCATGACGATTATAATTCAATATTGCTAACCCCTTTCTGATCATTAAAACTTCCGAACTACATACTTTCCTTTGGTTGCCATGGGTACAACCTTCCGCACGTACATGCCGTTAGATACAGGCGCCATTTCTGTAGTCGCCAAAAGCTTCCGGGTTTAGCATATGGACGCAACATCGTATTTATGTCGAAGTTTGACACAAAATGATCAACCATGTCATACCTACAGCCTATTTTTAACACCCTCGACAGTTTGCGGGGGTTCGCTAAGCGCGTGCTTGCACTCGGAGCTTATTTGAAATTTACCCCTATTCATTCCCAATGGAGGCCGGAAGCCGATAGGAACCAGGACGTCCTTAAATGCTAACATGAAAGACTACAATCTACTACATGCTTCCTCTTCCGCTGAAGAACTCTATAGGCCAGTGGTTCCAAACCTTGCAGGCCTTATATGGCAGTCTTATGGCAGATTGTAAATGGTGTTTCAAAGAGAATATTGAATAGTTATATTAATTAGTAATATTTATCGGTATTTTTTTACACTTTCAGACGACCCCATTTGAATTCCAGGTGACTCCAAATGGGGTACCGACCCAAACACTGCAATAGGCCTATAACAACATGAACAGTTGTGCTTTGAATGAGGAGGTGCTTTGCATGATAACTGTTAATTAGTCACTACGAATCTGAATTTAAACGCGATTAATGTGTTTAGGAAGTAGGCTAGGCTGTGGTGATTTGGTTGATAAATGTTGTGTTCTGATTCATAAGGTCATAAAAGAGTAGGCTCAGAGAGAAAAGAGCAAGACTTTGTAGCAGCACGGGCGCGTCACGTGACTACCTTCCTGAAGGAAAAAAAATCTCCAACATTATTTCCAAGCACCATGAACTCCTGTGGGCACTGGGCAGCCTTCGTGAACTTTGTCCTGCAGAGCGAGAATGTCAGGCTACATTGTAGTACCCGAGGAAGAGGCCATATAGCCTACATTTCACAAGTGCTGCACTGCAGTCTGCAGCAATAGGCTACACAATGCAACCAAACAAAATGCGGAAAAGGTCTGGCCGAGGACAAAAAGCGAGTAAAGTTGTTTCAGCAACAAGTCATGACGTCTCGACAGAGAGGTAGCCTACATTTTTAATCATCTACGTTCGCAGCGATGGCACCCAGTGTTCTTTTCGATGTTAAAGTTTATCAAATTAAATGCAAACTAGCCTAATCCATGAACCGTATCACGGTGTTGTTTTGTGTAATGATCTAAAGGCAGCCCTCCTGGTTCGGACGGTGTGCCAGGATTTTCGCCAAGCTGGTGGGGGCTCTCTGTGTTTTTTACTACTTCATGGTACCTGTTGCAGTGAGACTTTACCCTGGCGTCTTGTCTCACCCATCGCTCTCGTACGTCGGTGAGTGATATTTTGTAACCTGTCGTCGTCCTTGCAGAATGAGATGGGGCTATCGTTCGCCCACGTCCAGTGCACCTTGCTGCCCTACAAAACCCAAACGCATGATCAGCAAAATGGCCAACTGAGAGAAAGGCCATTATATTGTTACGTCAAACTAAAGAATTAAACAGTTCAATCATGTCTTTTGAGGGCTCCAGGTAGGCTTAGACCTATCTATTGAATTTTAATGACAATTGTCACTGAGGCAGCCAACTGAGGGTTGCCAACTCCCTGATCCTGAAAAGAGGGACATTTGTCGGAGGGGGGGTCTGGGGGCCCTCCCCCAGAAAAAATTGTGTTTTTTAGATGCAATTTCCTGCATTTTAATGTATTGAAAAGGTTTTTTCAACCTACCCATGACAGAAATCATGATGGTTTCTTATCCAGACCGCAATCTTACTAATTTCAGGATTTTGTGAAATTAATTATTGTAAAATGGTATTGTGTTTATAGTTTTAGGCCTGAACCAACTGCTTGAATACACTTCACCACTACCAAAACATCTCTGCTACTACCGTCTCCCATAGCAACACACACGTAAATTGGCGTAGCCAATCAGCTGCCTGATCAGAATGTCATCAAATGCCAGCTGCTCTGATCATTGGACAAAATGTAAACATTTTTATTTTGGTGCACAGTAGGTTGCCTATCAAAATTTCTAAATCAGAATGCGTCACATATCACCAGTATATCATTGGACGAAATGCTTCATAAGCATTCCGTAAAAAACAAAACAAAAAAAAAAACAAAACGTCAAGACTCATTGAAATGCGGGACGGGAGCCGTTCTTCACGGGGCAAATAAAATACACCTAAAATTCGGTACGTCCCGGACAAATCGGGACGGTTGGCAACCCTCACTGAGGCTACATGATTGAACTGTGTAGGCCTAACCTTTTGCAAAACCATACCCCAGAGTGAAAGGTGGGTCAACTGAACTGACTATGTATTATCCCGTATTGCCCGACTATGAAACTTTTGCCATTATTAGGGAGGAGTAAATGTGTAAAATTATATAAAAAAAAGTTAAATTATGTTTTACCACCAAATGTATAATTTACTAAAGGGTAGGGAATTTGTTTTTGTTTTTTTATGAAGAGCTACCCTATCTTGCAGTCCATTCACCAAAATTGGCAAATGTAGCCTTTAACCAAAGATGATGCTGAAACATGCAAACTGCCCTATCTGCCATAACATACAGTTACTGCACTCTGTTTGGTTTTGGAGTCCACTTTTTAAAAGTAAAAGTATTCTTTTAAGTAATAGAAAGTGCAAATCTCGAATTACCCATATGAAAAGAGCAGATACTGCACTTTTGAAATGTGTATAAATGAATAAATAAATAAAAATGCAAATAGCGTATTGGCTTTGTAGGGCAGCATACTTAATATTGTGTTATATTATATTAATACAGTTTTTCTGACACCCACCCCCAGCCCCATACCTCACCGATGTCAGCCGACCATTGGATTTCGCCCTCAACCACACAATTAACTTTCGCCTGTCTCCTGAGAAGGGGATATCACTGGGAGTATGGTAGGTATGCAGGGCAAACAAAAAGGTCTGCGTCTGCGCCTTGACTTTGAACCATGTAGCGTTTGGTGCATCTGCTCACAAAAAAGTTAGAACAGGTAAAAAGTAACAAAAATGAGACATACTTAAGTCAAAAGTAACAACTAAGTCTGAGGATCTAAACTGGAGCAAAAAACGTTTCAGGCCTTGAAAATCGGTTAGGCCCGACATGTCCGTTGCCCCAGATTAGATCCTCAGATTTTGTTGTTACTTTTGGGCATTTATAACATTTTTTGATACAAGCCTTGTGTGCGCCTCAATCAGGTATGCAGGGCATACAGGCTAATAATGAACACGTTTGGCACAAGGAGGGTAGTAGGCTACTAGAAGCCTATGAGCCACTCGGGCTGTTGAGCGGTCATTGTTTATTTCACCCACACTAAGGCAAAGAAGTTAGAGTTGAGATAAGAAGTTGATGAATACTTGAGATTGAGAATAAGGGTAAACAGAGGAGATTCCCTCTGTTGTTTCTTCTGAGGTGTTGTTCAATGAATTATCACAGCTCCACCTCCTTTGTCTTAGTGTTGCTCAACTTTGCCTTAGGTAGGCCTATGTATTGTATTTTTAGCACCTCTTGCTTCTACTTAGGTAGCCTTAGGAGAAGTATTCCAGAAACAATTGATCACAGAGCGATAGTAATATGAGAAGCTGAAATATACCTCAAGAGACAAGAATGAACTGCAGTTGAGCAACACCACTTTCCTGTGGGTGAAACCACTTGCCAATATTCCCCTTTGCTGAAATGTGAGGTTATGGTCACATAGCCTAATTCAAGATTTCTGTCTGAATTTATTGTCAAGGAAAATCCAATCCAAAGTTCCTTGATGAAGGTCACCAGACCAAATTGCAAATAAACTTCAAATGAAGACAGTGTGCAGGGATTTTTAGCTTCTTACCGTACATTAATTCTGGGGCTCTCATTCGACACATCTGACCTAAGGAGGTGTGCAAGAAGACATAAGAAAAGAAACTCCATATCACTTTTTTTCTTTTTCTTATTTTCTTTATCATTACTAGGCTCACAGTTCAAGACAGCTTGTCGCAGGAGGCACAGGGTAAGGACTTGGAATGGTACCAGCAGACCATAGGCAATGGAGCACCAGTATTCATCTATCTGCATGGAAATACAGGCAACAGGTGGGATTTTGTTTTCTTTGCACTGTATGCATTGGTGTTAAACGAAATAGTTGCGCTGAAAAATGTGCCCTTAATTGAAATGCCTTGTGTTCTTCAAGTGCAAGTGGGAAGTAGAAGGTTCATGGTAAAAAAACAAAAAACAAAAAAACAAACAAAGAACAGATTTTGTTTGGTAATGTTAACCATTTGAAATGTTTTATTGTTATAATGTATTGCTGTCCATGGTTTCAACAAAACATCTTTAAAAAGATGATGTGAAGTGCATGTTTGCTCGTAATAGAGTGATGAAATATTCCTGCACTATTCCTCAATGCTGTATATTCACTAACTTGAGGGCATTTGGTTTGGTTTGTTAAATGTTGTGACGTATCCTATAGCGCAGGGGTGGAGAACCTTTTCCATTCCAGGGGCCACTTCAAATTCACCCGTATTATGAACATAAACCAGGATTTCCCCCGGCACTTTCGGCCTATATTGAAGGCAGCCACCTTTAAAACAGACCCCACCTTCTCTAGGTCCCCTGAATATAACTTAATTGTATTGCAAATGTATTTTCTAAGTTTCCTTTACAAAATGTGTCACATTTCATGTGAAGCTGCATAACATTAAAACTATATCGGGGCCAGATGAAACTGCCTCAAGGGCTGCAAACGGCTCACGAGACATAGGTTCCCCACCCCTGCTATAGCGTTATGTTGTAATATACTGATTATTGTGGTGATTGTATTGGAATATCCACTGTATTGTTAGTGATGAATTGGAGATAGTCCTGTACTGTATTGTATTGCGAGGTACTTTGTGATTCCCTGTGGCTGACACTAGCCATTTGTGTGTCTTCTGTGCTGTTGACAGAGGTGCGAAACACAGAGTTGGAGTTGTGAATGTAAGTATAGAAAAAAAAACAGTGATACTTTTAGCTTTAACCCAGTAAAAGCTAAACACAGCCCCCGTTATAAATTAGCTGTTACCAGAACGGCAATGACCAAATTGTAACGAATTATCAACTTTTTAGTGACTATTAAAGCGTCCCACTGGCGGAATCACGTTAAGAAGCTACAACACCAACTAACATGCTGACGACAAGTTTTCTGTATGATCGCAGGTTCTGAGTGCCGCTGGCTTTCATGTTTTGGCCGCAGACTATAGAGGTATATTATAGTAAATCAAGCAACACTGATTCATTTGTAGACAATGTATTATGCTGCTGCATGTTTTGTATGCTATGAACACCACTTGTGTTTGTGATTTTGAGCCATATTCATTAGCAGACTGTAGCCAAATTCATGTTTACTTTCGAGGCAGTTTCTAGATGATTGGGTCCCATCCTATTCACAAAACTGAATCTCACATGGTCCCATTTTTGGAGTTTTCTGGTTTCAACTGAAATACTGTCAGTATGCAAATATTGTCAACAAGCTACAGAATATTCCGTTTTCGTGTGTGGAACATCATTCTCCAACAGGAATATTCGTGGAACACAGCTGCATTCAGAATAAAGAAGGAGTTTATGACTCAAGTGCAAATCAGATACTGCCACCATTTTATTTAAACATATTCCCTGCATGTCAGTGCGATCATCCTCAACCATTTGATCCTGATGTGCTATTACTAAGCATGTATAGAAAGGCACAATTGATTTATATTTGAGAGATTTACTGACCTGTATGTTGTGTGAGCTGTAGTGCATATACAGTGATGACTAACAGCGCTGACCTCTGCACAGGGTTTGGGGATTCCACAGGTGAACCCACTGAGGCAGGCCTGACCACTGACGCCGTCCACCTGTACCAGTGGGTAAAAGCACACAGTGGGAATAGCCTTGTCATCATGTGGGGCCACTCACTGGGAACAGGGTAGGTGATAATACAGTGGCTGACCTGATGATGCATTGTCAGCTATCAAGCAGAGCATCTGTACAGATTCTGTTTTTTGTTTATTGGATTTTCCCACCTGTAAGTCTCTACTTTTTTCTCATTCTTTGAACCCTGTGACTTATACCCAGGGGTGAAAGTAGTGTTCATGTCTTACCGGTGCTATTCCATTAAATTATAATTAAATTACATTATCTCTTCTTGACTATTTCAGGTAACTTGAGCTATTCTCTTCATAGGACGCGTGTTTCAAATGGCAGTGTATATTGTATATTTTCTTCTTAAATAGCACACCTTAGTTTTTTTCCAGTATGGGTTTTTGGCCTGCATTAAACCTATTCTCTTACCGGTAGAGCGCACTGGCCGTAAATGTTGTACAGGCGCTGCACACCTGTCTACTTTCACCACTGCTTATATGATTACGTGTGATGAGCACAAAGTGAAGGGGATTAGCTCTAGAGTTCAGCTCCAGAGTTGTGTAAATATCCCACGTGGGTGCGGCCAGAGAAGGTCTAAGCAATGAGAAGGGTCACTGCCATTGGTTCCCACTGTACGCCTCAAAAACATGCAGTTCCATCTATGGTGACTGTGGGAAAGTGATGACTGGGAAACATGAATGGCAGTCAATGGGGGCTACATGTTGTACTACTTTTAATCCAGTTTCCAGTCATCAACCTCATACCGTAAATTCAAATGTACTGTTAAGAACTATATATATTATATTATATATATTATATATATGTATTATATATTATAAGAGGAGGTATTGTCAAGTTATTTGGGTGTTTGGTAGACTATTTCTACCTTCGCTGACAATCATTCTGCTAATGTATATGGATTTGGCCTCATACATTTGCTGACTCATTGTATAATATACTAGAGGCA
Source organism: Engraulis encrasicolus (assembly GCF_034702125.1). NCBI lineage: Eukaryota > Metazoa > Chordata > Actinopteri > Clupeiformes > Engraulidae > Engraulis > Engraulis encrasicolus. Next base: position 28,739,220 of record NC_085874.1, read on the forward strand.
CAAAAATCTAATTATGGCTCATATGAGGCATGTTATGACTAATGTATAATTTGACAAATGTAATATTAATATTTCGGGGGAAAAAAAAATGTACAATGTACAATTTACACTGGGCAGCTCCACTGAAACCCATTACTTCTTTGACGTGCCTGCGGTCACCATCTAGCTGCAGTAGGCCTACCACCTGGACATCTTCATTCGGATTTATTTGACGGAATTCTTTTAACAATAAGAGCTTTTCATAAATAAAATATATTGGCCATTACATCATAAGGTGACACTATACAGTGTAAGTTAGTAGTAATGTGCTGAGTTGTGTTTTATCTTTTACAGAGTATCCACCAACACTGCGGTAAAACTTCAAGAACTAGGTATACTCTAATTTCATGTCACTTAAAAAGTAGATGGTTACATTGCCTATACTTACTACACTGCCATGCTATTGATTTACTTGGTGACCACTTCATTTCAAGATTGTGAAATTATTCATACATTAATCAAATTGTTATGCATTTGTCATATGTCCATTGCACCACATCAAACTAATAACAATATTACACCAATGTCCATGTTATGGTAATTCAATTCAATACAATTACATTGTTTTGAAGATTTTTAAGTCATATCATGGCAATCTGTGGAACCCTTTAAATGATCAAAAATGTGTTCGTAAAAGAAAAAACTTCAGGTGTCAGGTTCAGATTTTTTTTTTATCACACATGTCATTTCAGTGGCTCTGTTGCAATCCCACTGCACTTGGCAAACATGTTTAAATCAGAGATGATTGATAAGGTAGAGGTGGGTCATAAGGAGTTCCTTCCGGAATCCATGTGACGTAAGGTTTTAAGCTGCAATCCTATGGCAGCCATGCCCCTTTAGGGTTATCGGATTTCATGGAAAGCCATTTAAAAGATCAGGCTGGATCCCACTTTAAGGAAGAAAAGTCCGCACTCACAAACTGCGTCTCATTATTTATTTATATTACCACCATGTCCAAAAAGCAAACACGTTTCGGCTATCAAGCCTTAATCAGTGCGTGGTACCACCGCACTGATGAAGGCTTGATAGCCGAAACGCGTTCGCGCACCCAAAGACTTTCGTTTTTCCAAGAAGTTGGGCGCGTCCTTTGCCAAAACTTGATCCCACTTTGTTGCATTGATGGCACCTGATATGATTTATCATGGTTACCATATTGAAAATCTTTGTTTAAACACACAGTTAAAATCTTAGTTTTTTTCCCACAGGGACTCCTCTTGATGCTGTGATACTGGAGGGGGCCTTCTCACGTGTTCCCAAAGCGCAGGCAGGAATGCAGCATCCGTTTGCCTGGGTAGGCTTCAAAACACACAGGATACACTACAACAGATTTAAAGGAGAATTCCTGCTAATTTAAACATGCAGGTGTTTTGGTCTCGCTACCTTTGACCTGTTGGTACCCGACGACGCAATACTTTTGTTTGTCAGCCCCTTCCAAAATCCTGGCCATTCCAATAGGCCTACATGCTACAAATACCATTCCAAAAAGTTACTGCTGAGTTGTCATGTGTCTGCTGATGTTCCATAGCTTTTGAGATGATATTTGGAGTAGGAATCGACTTTAATCGATGAATGCGTTAATCGATTGAAAAAACATAAATCACAATTCATTGCCAATTCAACTGACAAGAGACTCAGGTGAAATGGGCATGTGAAGAGTGTGTGTGAAGAGGGGTGTGAATAGTGGGAATATTTAAATCACCTTTGGATTAAAGAATTTAAATATAATTCATTATCTCACTTTCTAATTTATTTTTTTAGATTTAGTAGGTTTTTTTTCTAGAAACATTGAGATTTTGGGGGAAAAGCGCCGTTAATCAATTAATCGAAAAGTTGATCGACAAGGCAATCAACTAATGATTAATGAATTAATCGATAATTTGTATCCCTAATTTGGAGTATGTCAAGCCATTTCTACACAAACCATCCCCCATTAAAATGGCCAGGATCTCAGAAAGGGATGCCAAAAAAACGCTACGCCACCACTCACAAGTCAAGGGTGGCATGAGCAATACACCTGCATATTGAAATTGGCAAGAATTCTCCTTTGACTTACAAAAACACAATTAGAACAATGACAAAACACAAAACCTCTTTTTTTGCAGTTCTACTTTAGATTCCCATATTTTGAATACTTTTTCTTGGACCCCATGTCAAAGAACAAATTGACCTTTCCCAGTGCTGAAAAGTAAGTGTATTATGCTACATGAGAAATATTTATATGTGTCTGTATGAAAGTCTCTGAAAGCATATGATACGGTTGAAAAACACTCTCCACCTCTGTCATATTTTCTTAAGTGTAAGGAAAATGAGGACCCCACTGCTGATTCTTCATTCTGAAGATGATCACCTTTGTCCACCCTTCATGGCTCAGGAGGTATAATCTTTGAAAACTCTGTGTGTGTGTGTGTGGGTGCGTGCGTGGGTGCGTGCGTTCTTCTGTGTGTGCGTGCGTCATGGGCGTAATTTATGGTGGGGACGGTAGGGACACGTCCCCACCAATATTTAGCCCCCTACTGTGTAATCACGACCGGTGTTGCCGGTAACGTAGTCGCACTATTTTTTTTCAGTAACGTGTAGTCTAACTACCATTTCAAAACGTCAGATTAAAGTTATTAAGACACCGTGCGTTACTATTTCTGGTACATAGGCCCGCCTACTTTTTGTTTCAAGCGAGGAGTTTGTGGCGACGCCTGAGGATATGATATGAAAAAAACCCTTTTATGATAGGCCTATGAAACTTTTATGAAAGACGATAGAGGGATAACTTCGCCCTGCCATTAAATCAGATTGTGGGGAAATGTAGTAGCCTAGCCCTACGTATAGGCCTACAAACGGTTCTGAATCTTAATTAGCCTATTCGAACAGTTGTGCCGACATCATCGGCAATTTCTAATTCACTATTTGGGTGCAGGGAACGGAGCTCTGCAGATGCGTAATAGTTGCGTGACAAGCAGAGAGAGGCGGAGAAAGGTGAAGGATAAAGTGGCCTATTTAAGAAGAAATGTGGTCTCTGCGCAGCGCAGATAATAACGAATTGAAATGCACATTTGATCTACTGATACGGGTGTAGCCTATTTAAACTATCATCGAAAGGACGGGCAGGCTTCAGAATCTTCAGTCTTCCTTTAAAAAAAAACTGTCAATGACGGACAAACCTCTGTTAACGCGACCCATGTGGTAAATGAAAGAGTTCCTAAAGTACACTTCGGCAAAACATTTCCATTCTTTCATTCTAAATTAACCTGGCTTTGTTTTACAGTCTATTTAACTGTAGGACTACTTGAGTAGCCTAGACTAATTTGCTGCGACTAGGTTCTGATCTCGCTGAACATCCAACGCGACTGAAATGGAAGCCTTCTTCCATGACGAGTAGGCTATGTAACCAACATCATTCAAAAATCGCAGATAGGGCCTACACCTAATCATTGTGTTGTATTGCATTTCGGTCATGTAGAAGGGCTACAAAGCTAACTGGTATGTTGTAACATTAAAATTCGCCTACAACGTGACACAGTTGGTGCGCTATGCGGTGACATCGCTGGGATTTCTGTCAAGACGCGCTGCGCAAAGACACTTGCACGCGCATGTGTGTTGCCTGTAGGCTGCTATGATGCAAACACAGCTACAGGCAGGAAGAAAGCGAGATATAGGGAGTTAGCCTATGACCATGAAGAAGTGTGTTGTTTTGTATGTAGGCTACAACAGTCCACACAGCATCGCTAATTTTGGAGGATAAAAAGGGTCAGTCGGCACCGGAACCAAAACATTTTTTTTCTAGGCCCCGTCTTATTTATTTTTTATTTCAAGAAATGGTTAGCAAATGTCAGTGTCATTTTTGTTGCTGTTAAAATAGGCCTAAATGTCAATAAAGTGAGTAGGCTAGGCCTATTGGCAGAACTGGTGATCATTTTCATGTTAGGCAATACCACTTTGCTGACATTTGAACACAAAGCGACTTATATGTTATTTGGTAAAAGTCTCTGGAGCAATGTTGTATCAGAACTAGCTGCTTTGGTCAATTTCACTCCAGTCATGGATGGAGGTGTAAACAGAGGTAGCCTAAGGGTGGGATTTAAGCCTGCAACCGTGTGATTGAAAGACCAACTTCCTAAGGAACGCTCGTTGACATATCATCTGCTCATTGATATAACATCTGTGTGCCATGAACTTATGATTGATAATCAGCTCCCCCCCACACACACACACACACAATGAAAATTGTCAAAAATCATCCCCCTCTAAAACCATTGAGCTACATTCATTCATAGGCTAATACATTCACATATTGCGTTAAAATTGTACTTTTAACAACTGTATTTTCTAAATTTTCTCGGGGGAGAAACCCCCGAACCCCCACCAATTTTATGTCCCTACCAATGTCAAAGTCAAAGTTACTCCCTTGGTATGCGTGCATGTGTTTGTACTGTGCGTGTGTGTGCGCGTGCGTGTGTGCATGCGTATGAGTGTGCGCGTGTGCGTGCGTTACATGTTGTTATGAGCCAAAATTTGGGTTGTCTTCTAAGCATTCTCTCACAGAATAACAATAGTTTGAAAGAACACTGCTGTTTGCACAACAAAAGCTACGTTACAAGCTGTAACAGTTAGAGAGGCAAGAAAACCACAAACCAGGTTATATAGTTAAGGCCATGGGTAGCAGAGGGTAGCCTACAGACTGTGGCCTGCACAGAGCGGTAAAGCAATATATTTTTTATTTCTTTTTAGATATTTTAGATATTTCTACATTTTCTTTCTTCTCAGCAACTCTTTTTGTCTGAGGCATTTGCCATGTATATACAGTAAACTCAACTACTCCCAAGATTTGCTGCCATATCATTAACGTTCTTCTGGAGTGAATGCCAAACTTCATACATCTGACACGAAGCTTCATGAAATGGCTTATAATGTTTCACTTCATGTATTAATCAGAATATAATGTATATGTGTTTTAGATACCAAATAAATTGTGCAGTACTCAAAAGCATTTGTCAACACAGATCTTCTCAAAAGATAATGGATTTCAGTTATACAGTCATGAACTGCACAGCAATGTTAGTCACTTGTGCATTTAAAACATAATGGTACAGTATATAATACAGCTATTTAACAGTCATCACGGTCATCATATATTTTTAAACAGTTATATGAGATTGCCCGGAGTTCGGTAGACTCAGAAGAGCATGTGAAGCTGGTTCTTTTCGAGGGTGTCCATGGATACCTGCACAACGGCCTTTACAGGGACGCCCGACTTCCTGGAATCCTCAAGTAAGAAAATCCTGCTTAAACTTTCATAAACATAATTGAAGGTGCGAAATGCACACCAGAAAAAAGCAGAAAGAAAACAGAACAGAACAGAAAGAAAACATTAAGCTACAACTCTGGAGAGTGGCATTTTTTTGTTTCTTCTAAAAAATAATTAAAAACACCTGAGGCTAAAAGAGAAATGTATGTACACAGTATGCAGTGTTTCGGAAAAAAACTGCATAAGTGTGACAATTGTGACTGTTTTCTCTATTGCAGGGAGTTTGTGTCTTCAATCAACGCTTAATGCAGGGGTGGGGAATTTATGTCTCGAGGGCCATTTGCGGCCCTTGAAGCCGTTTTATCCGGCCCCCTTACATAATTTTAATGTTATGCAGCTTCACATGAAATATTACATATTTTATAAAGGAATCTTAGAAATTCTATTTGCAATACAATTAAGCTATATTCAGGGGACCTATAGAAGGTGGGGTAAAGTGCAGGGCAAAATCCTGGTTTGTGTTCATAGTATGGCCCTTGGAGGACTTGTACGGCCCTTGGAGCAATTTGAAGTGGCCCTTCAAATGAAAAAGGTTCCCCACCCCTGGCTTAATGGAAGCGTTGTGGTAGGCAATCACGCCAATCAACACGGAGTAAAATACAGCTGTTCTTTTAGCTGTTCATTTATAGCAGCTGGCAATGTGAACATTCCTCAGGGAAAACCATTTTGATACACTTTATATCACTACCACTGCAATGGATGGTTAATATAAGGGTTATGATTGTGGTAGGAAATATTTTATTGTCCAAGTTATTTCTACAATGTAGGTAGTTTATGTGATTGTTTGAATGTAGGGTGACCAGAAAACAATATGCACATTCATGAATAATGCTTGGAAATACTGCACATATGCGAAAATCAAAAAAGGGTGGTATGTTCCTTTAAAACGTTCTTTCTCCCCATTTTTGAAGCTCAATGAAATGTAATAGTAGTTATACGAACAGAAGGTTAATGAAATATTATGTACAGTAATGAATTGAAGTAGTGGGGATTGACTCCAACAGTGTCCAAGCATTCATTCGAGTGGTCTGGTCACTCCCTGATCCTTTGTTACTGTGCCATGATTTGATTTTATACTGTATGACTTATCAACTATCTAAATAAAAATCAGAAACCCTCTATTACCGCCTTCTTTAATGCTTCCACTGCAGTTGTCAAGTTACTACATATTCACTAGTTTGCCCACTTGATCAACTATGTGCAGAGAAGGATAGTAGAATGGGACCACTAGTGAAATGGCGGAGCAAGGGGAGGAGGTGGGGTGATTCAAGAAATTGTCATGCTTGAAGGAGAAGGCCAAATTCAATGAGGAGGCGGAAGCAGGTAAGATGGCTGTCAATCACTCCATATAGGCTTCCTCCTGAACTACTCCTGACAACATTAGGGATCCACTCCATTATCCAAACTTCCGTCCTCCCTTGTGCTTGTGGCCTCCTGATGACATCGCAAGATAATTATAGAACTTCAATATTATTTATTATTTATTTATTCATTATTTTCTCAGTTGCAATCAGGGCCGGTTTTTAGCATAGGCCGGCTAGGCGGTCGCCTAGAGCGCCATGTGAAGAAGGAGCGCCGAAATGGCGCTCTCCTATGCGTAATTTTGCGATATGAAGTTTTTTTTTATGAAGTCGCAATCAACAAAGAGTGGCGAAAGCGCTCCTCACGGCAAAGCGCCCCTCAGCCAGTAGTAATATCTCTTCCAACTGTCTCTGGGAAGTCTGTGAACCAATAAACAGACAGTTCTGAGAAAGAGGGCGGGACGAGTGACAGCTTGCGATCTATTTTGAATTTGGAGACTCACTCGAGAGACAGAGGGGCAAGCGTAAACAGTAGTGCTGCTCTGCTGGATGGAGATTATTATGTTCTCATTAAACCATGATGCAGGAGTTTCATAGGGTGTTTTGGAACTATGTGATTTAATCAGCAACCGTTTGTGATTATGGAAAGCCTAATAGTTATGAGTTTACTATTTGGAATTAGAGAGAAAAAGAGCTTTGTTTTTGATCAGAGAAATCGCTAGTTAGCATGCTAACACTAGCCAAGTATGCCAAGCAATGAAATCCAGTAAAGTAGCTGTTAGTAGCCTACTCACTACTCACTAACACCCACCTGATATCATAATACTTGCTTAGGTTGACAAGCAATGTAAAGTAAGACTGGTGCAATGTTTAAAACAATTTTAGCTGCCATATCTCCTTCCATCCACATGAATTACCTGCTTGTTGTAAGCTTAAAAAAAAACGTTAATTTCCAGACCAGAATGACATAGCCTACATTAATCATGTAACAGAACCATGCACAGCAGACAAGTGAGGCTATTTACTATATTTTGTATATTATGAAATTCAATAGCGTGACAGCTCTTCTCCCTTTCTCTCACCCTGTCCCTCCAAACACATAGATAGCCCCCTTCTCATTCTCCTACTCACAAATGCACCACTATTTCCAGTCCAGAAATGAAATTGGTTTGGAAGACAGCAGCACAAATGTGTAGCTTATTAAAATTGTTATGCTGCCATGCTTTGTGATGCTGTAGATAGTGTAGATCAATGCAGACCTCCTTGGTAGGCTTATTGTCTACACATGCATTTTACATGCAAATGTACTGTATCACTCTCCTGGCATTTCAATTTCACGTTACAATTCAAACACATTGATAACCTCCCTCTCATCTGGGGTTGGGGGCCCCACCACCATCACATCCAACACACCACACAGTGAAGCTACTTTCATGCGACTCAATCTGATGTGTTGTGTTGGTCGCCTGTCAAAAAGAACCACAAATCCATTTGATGAAAAACGGTTATTGTTCTTGATGCTATTTAGTTAAACTTACTAAGGATATTAGTCTTGTGTTCTGTGAGGTATAAGAAAGATTTTTTTTTTCTTTCAAAGGTAAGGGGGGGGGGGGGGTCGCCAGAACTCAAACTCGCCTAGGGCACCAAATAAGCCAGAACCGGCCCTGGTTGCAATCGGGATGCTGAGGGGGGAAAAGTCTCCCAAAAGTTGTGCCTACTAACGGACACACACACACACACACACACACACACACACACACACTGAATTGTTCTCTCCACGTCAGCGTAGTGCATGGCCACAAGCACAAGTAGAGGAAGGGAGTTTGGATAATTGAATGGACCCTACGTGTTCACACATGGAGTCATTCATATGGACCCCTGAACCCACAGTTTGTGATGGTTAATCAGTTGCTCAGTTGTTATTTATTATTACTTCATCACTTTACTGTTATTGGTCCATCACTGTTACTGTCCTCTTGCACTTAGATGTCAGTCTGTTATGTCAGTCTTGTGTATGTCTATGTCTTCTTAGCATGGTATAGAGAGAGAAATGTAATTTCAATTTCCTTGTATGGCCTGTGCGTATGAAGAAACCGACAATAAAAGCTGACTTGACTTGACTTGACTTATCTGATCTCAGACACTATTACCTGAGGGCCAAAACATACCAAGGCGGAACGGAACGGTCGCAGGACGGACGCGGTCTTTCTGCTTAGTTTTGGCCGGCGTGCTTTTCTCTGCCTTGCACACTGACAGCGTCGGCGTGCGCGGCCAGTCCTATTCAAAACCCTAGCCACAGCCAAAGCTAGCATGCTACTTTGCCATTCATTTGAATGAGACACCGCCGGTCGCCGGCGTGAAAAATACGCTCGAGTTCTATTTTCCAAATGCAGCGCGGCGCGGAGCCGGCTCCTGCGCCGCTGACGCCCGACTACCGCCGGTTGGTGTGTAAGGACAGATAGGTTTCAATGTATTTTCACCGACGCCGGTAAAAAACGTGGCCGTTCCGCGACGCTTTACCGCCTTGGTGTGTCAGACCCCTGACTTTGTAATTAACTATGGCTATCTTCTTATTGCAATTTCCAGTTGCTCAGTACACCCTGACATTTAGGAGACCAGATAAGCATTGCTCATTGCTTTAGAGCAATGAGCAATTTACCACTTGGAATATTTAGGCCTAATAGCCTACAGTTTGTAGGCCTACATAGACCCTTTTATTACGAACTACTTTTGACTCTCCAGTTCAGACTATTGTGGACTAACTAAAAGTGGCGAAGAAATTCGCTTTTAGGGTAAGTAGCCTATGCCATTTTATTGAGAATTCAAATTCTACGACTTACCATTCCTACTTTCAAAATTAGTTTATTCAGATGCACAAGCATGTTCATCAGACCCGTATCGCACTCTGTCGCACTCTAGTGGAGAAGTCTTGAATTGCTTGTTCATCCTGTAATTATTTGATTGGACACAAGCACGCGCTTTGATGAGGAAGTGGTGACTGTCGAGAGGCTTTGATGCAAAGCTTTCTTCATAAGCCGCTATTGCCCATAGGCCACATTTCTGTATTTCGGTTTATGCAGTATGAATATTTTGACAATGTTTGTCTGGGGGTCAATGTATCCTAAATAGCCTGCGCAGCTGCTGACATCTTGTTTTTTCAATGACCCAATTTCTTAACCTACCCCCTGCGGACGGACGGGACCTCTTGTCACAGTGAACTTTCCACCTAATAGGAAAGCGAATTGATCATTGGGACTGCTTGTTCGCTTGACGTTCAATCGAAAGGCTTACCATTTTCCATAAAAGAAAAAGGAGTCTCAATCAGCCGTAGCCTATGTGTAACCTAACGAGAGAACTGCGGCACATTGACAGGGTAAACAGCAAATATGCGGAGAAGATCTGACAGACAGGGGAAACCTGCAGACGATAATCCACGAGCAATGCAAGAGCAACAAGAAGCACACGAAACAAGTCATGACGAGCACGCACCACAAAGGTTGAGTAGAACTATCAGTAATGCAAACTGGCAACAATATCCCCACAGCTGAAACATTTGTGGACCTCTGATACAATGTGTCCCGTTTGACAATAGCCTACACAAGTGAAAAA